>NC_053390.1:4090317-4390317 GCF_905171765.1 Bufo bufo
TCAGGTGAATAAATCTAGAGGTCTGCACCTAAGAAAAATGAAGCCCCTTGAATCATCAGGGGACAAAAGAGCTATGTTATGATATACCTTCTCTATTAAAGGGCGTGTGATAGGCCTAAACTGGAAGGAGTAAAAAGATTGCAGACCAAGAAGTTCTAAAGTGTCAGTATCCCTGGAGGGCGTATGGCATGTGTGGCGAAACCAACCTCGCCACTGGGTGCTGGAGAAGCCTGGTTGCCAGCCTCTTGCCCCAGGATTATGGGCCCTCTCATCAGCCCATGCTAAACTTAAACCCCATGGCAATTTGACTGTGTTTGTGGCATCTGAGCGCTGTTCGGATATATTGAGCGCTCAGATCCAAGCCATCTGGGGATATGTTAAATGTCTATGTTTACTGTAATGGTTGGGACATTGTATATTTGAGTAGTGATGTCTGTTCTATTGTCTCCACATGTGTATTGGCGATTTCCCTTTGTCCTGAGAGATAATTGAATTACTCCTCGGTTGTCTCCAGGACAGAAGACATTGTGTATTCTCCTGCCTGTGATAATTACATCAACCCATTGTGTAAGGTAAAAGGACACAGGCATCAGAGGTCAAATCGCCAGAGAGCGGTCAGCATTAATCAGCATTACAGTCTGTAAAGCACATAACATATAAGCCTAGTAAGGCGGATGGTCAAGCAGAGATAATATCACATGCCATAAAAAGTGGTATAAATAGTTAAAGACCCAGGAAGGCGTATGGCTATTATGCAGGTAAGTATGATGAAGTGGAGACAGGTACACACGTCCCAAAGGCGCCTGGCAGCGCGAACAAGCGTGCCGCTCCATTTAAAACATAAGGGGGAGGAGAGAATTCCGGCCTGACTGTACGCATGCGCCGCGCCCCCAGTCACGTGACCGGAGAGTGTCACGTGATCGGGCGGAAGGACGTGCACAAGAGGTCGTGCATGCGCCAGGCAGGGCCGGCGTCACCTGTAAGGTGACCTAGGCAGCTGCCTAGGGCGCAATTTAGCAGGGGGCGCCGGCCCCGTGCAGTTTAAAAAAAAAAGCGTTGGTTAAGTGGCGGCTTGTCCTGCCGCAAGTTTTTTTTTTAAAGTACGGCGGCGGGCCCTCCCCCGCACCGGGCGGCTGCTGCACTGCCCGCCCCGGATGCAGCCTGAAGAGAGGGACTGACAGGAGGGAAGCGCCTCTAGTGTAGCGTGGCCGAGCTCTGTTCGGTCCGCGGTACAGGAGCTTTTGTTTCCTGTACCCGGCCGGACTGACAGGAAGTGCTCACTTAGTGTGCACTTCCTTTCAGTCCGGCCGGGTACAGGAAAAAAATGCTCGTGTACCGCGGACCGAACAGAGCTCGGCCACGCTACACTAGAGGTGGGGGGAGTGAGACTGACAGGGGAGGGGGGGAATGAGACTGACAAGGGAGGGGGGGATAAGAGAGACAAGGGAGGGGGGGAATGAGAGTGACAAGGGAGGGGGGGAATGAGAGTGACAAGGGAGGGGGAAGGGAATGAGAGTGACAAGGGGGGGAATGAGAGTGACAAGGGAGGGGGGGGAGGGAATGAGACTGACAGGGGGGGAGGGAATGAGAGTGACAAGGGAGGGGGGAATGAGAGTGACAAGAGAGGGGGGAAGGAATGAGAGTGACAAGGGGGGGAATGAGAGTGACAAGGGAGGGGGGGGAGGGAATGAGACTGACAGGGGGGGAGGGAATGAGAGTGACAAGGGAGGGGGTAGGGAATTAGAGTGACAAGGGAGGGGGGGAATGAGACTGACAAGGGAGGGGGGATGAGAGAGAAGGGAGGGGGGGAATGAGAGTGACAAGGGAGGGGGGAAGGAATGAGAGTGACAAGGGAGGGGGAGGGAATGAGAGTGACAAGGGAGGGGGGAATGAGACTGACAAGGGAGGGGGGGAATGAGACTGACAAGGGAGGAGGGATGAGAGAGAAGGGAGGGGGGAATGAGAGTGACAAGGGAGGGGGGAAGGAATGAGAGTGACAAGGGGGGGGAATGAGAGTGACAAGAGAGGGGGGGGGGAGACAAGGGACGGGGGAATGAGAGTGAAAAGGGAGGGGGGAATGAGAGTGACAAGGGAGAGGGAGAGAGTGACAAGGGGCGGGGTGAGAAAGAGAGTGACAAGGGAGGGAGGGATGAGAAGAAAGTAACAAGGGAGGGAGGGATGAGAAGAAAGTAACGAGGGAGGGAGGGATGAGGAGAGTGACAAGGGAGGGAGGGGGAGAAGAGAGTGACAAGGGAGGGGGGGAGAAGAGAGTGACAAGGGAGGGGGGGGAGAAGAGAGTGACAAGGGGGGGAGAAGAGAGTGACAAGGGGGGAGAAGAGAGTGACAAGGGAGGGAGGGGGGAGAAGAGAGTGACAAGGGAGGGGGGGAGAAGAGAGTGACAAGGGAGGGGGGGAGAAGAGAGTGACAAGGGAGGGGGGGGAGAAGAGTGTGACAAGGGAGTCCCCAGAGCCAGACCAAGAGCCAGACTGCAGCCAGAGACCAGATCATCTTATTGTCCTGGTGGTAAGCAGACAATGCAATATGTTTATTATTTAATTGTTTAGTTATTAATTCTACATTGGAAACTAATTTACCTCACATTAAAAGGACACTAGTCCCAGAACCAGTACAGTTAATGTAGTGGTACTGGTGTATATAGCCTGTTCCTGCAGAGAACAGACACGGTGCAGTACTGGTGGTAAAGGAGCACTATAGTGCCAGTACAACATACCATTTTCCTAGCACTATATAGTTGTTAGGAGTGGGGCACCCTCGTGTGCCCCTCCCACTGGGCTGAAGGGGTTAAAACCCCTTCAGCCACTTACCTTTCTCCAGCGCCTGCACTCTTCTCCCCGATCCTCCTCTCTGCTGCGCATGCTCACGCATTCAAAACTATGTTCCGCGTCTTCCCACTGTAATTTTCACAGTGAGAATCGCGGAAGCACCTCTAGCGGCTGTCAGGGAGACGTCTACAAGAAGCTGGATTAACCCTAAGGGAAACATAGCAGTTCTTTTAATTTAAATGCTGAGAAAGGGGTGGAACATGATATGGCCAGATCATTTGATAAGGGGGGGGGGGGGGGGCAATTTCTATCTTGCCTAGGGCGGCAAAAATCCTTGCACCGGCCCCGGCGCCAGGCTTACCAGTACTTCGGGCAGCCTCATTGACGTCACCCTAGGATGTTTGAGTCTGCGCAGTAAGCATACAGAGTATCGGCAGTCGGACGCTGTAGTTAAGGGAAAGTTGGAGCTGGAAAGCCAGGGGGCCTCTGTCCGGCTACTACAAAAGCTAATCCCAAGCAGTAGCCGAACTCCCAGTGTGAGCAGGAACAAAGAAGGAGACATTGGGGGCAAAGAAAACCACATGCCATGCAGGAGGAAAAAAACAACATATGAAGGTGACCAGCATTAATAGGTACCTGCTGGTCCCAAGTTAAACCAAGTACAGCTCAAAGCGTATCGGGCTAATGCACAGGGCACATTAAAAGACGGCTATAGGGGCCCATGCAGTGCCTGCACTTGCTGCACAGACCGTGCACAGGTAGAAGTGGCAGATACCGATGCATGGCCCCGTAGTAATGTAGAAGGGGGTAATAATAGGGAGACACACAATGGTGCCTCTCTTAAACGTTACTGATGGATGGAGTGACAGGTCCGGATCCATCCGGAGGGTTTCCCAGTTACGGCCAAGGATCTCCCTAATTTTGGTCACTACTGAGTCAAAGGTGCCTATGACACGTATGGTCTTCTGTGAGTCCTTGTTGGGACACGAGGTTGGATGTAAAAGTGTGGTGCGCATCTCACCCCGTGCCCTTTGATACGCCTTCCTGAGTACATTATCTGGGTAGCCTCATTCACGAAACCGCCTCCTGAGGTCATCTGACTGGCGTTTAAACTCTCCTGGATCGGAGCAGTTGCGCCTCAGCCTCAAAAACTGCCCAACGGTATACCCTGTTTCAGTGGGGTGGGGTGGCAGCTGTCCCACCTGAGCAGGGAATTCGTTGCCGTTGATTTGGGGTAGCTGGTAGTCTGTAAACCCCTACTATCGTCTCTAGATATGCAGATGTCTAAAAAGGGAAAATGATTCCGCACTATTGTGGAGGTAAACCTAAGGTTGATGGAGTTATGGTTGAGTTCATCCACCGACCTACTAAAGTCGCCCTCTGACCCGCTCCACAGAATGAAGATGTCATCTATGTAGCGGGACCAGAGGGCGATGTGTTCAGAGTACCAGCCTGGCGTATCCCCAAAGACGACCGTCTCCTCCCACCAGCCCAGGAGCAAGTTCGCGTAAGATGGCGCACACAAACTACCCATAGCGGTGCCCCTGAGCTGGTGGTATATCCGTCCATCGAATTGGAAGAAGTTGTTGCACAGTACAAATTTCAACAGGTCAAGGACCAGGTTATTGTGCGCACAGAACTGGTGGCCTCTAGCCCTCTGGAAATGTGCAGTGGCCTCAAGGTCCTTCTCGTGGGGCATAGAGGAATAAAGAGCCTCAACGTCAATTGATGCTAAGAACCAACCAGGTTCAATGCATATATTTTCCAGTTTGGTGAGAAGGTCCTCTGTATCCCTAATGTAAGAAGGTAGAGATTGTACAAATGTACGCAGTATGTGATCCACATAGATACCACTATTCTGTGAAAGACTCCCTACCCCTGACACTATAGGGCGACCCTTGATAGGCAGTGTATCCTTGTGGACCTTAGGCAAACAATAAAAGCTTGCCATTACTGGAAACGGGAGGTAAAGGAACTCAAACTCACTGCTAATTAGTTGGTCAGTCTTAGCCTTTGATAGGAGAAAACACAAATCCCTCTGAAACATCTGAGTGGGATCCAAGGATAGGACTTCATAGGCCTGTCTATCGTTAAGTAGCGTTAGGCACATATCCCGATATGCCGGAGTATCCATAATAACGACATTTCCCCTTTTTATCTGAGGGTTTAATCATAACGTTCTTGTCTCTCTCCAGCACTTTAATCGCCTCCCGTTTGGCCCTACTGCAATTGAACCTCTTGGGGGTAGAATTGAGAATGGAGAGTTCATTGAGGGCATGTTTCAAGAACACATCAATACACGAGACCTCTCCAATACACGAGTGGAGAGGTCTCGTGTATTGATGTGTTCTTGAAACATACCCTCAATGAACTCTCTATTCTCAATTCTACCCCCAAGAGGTTCAATTGCAGTAGGGCCGAATGGGAGGAGATTAAAGTGCTGGAGAGAGACAAGAACGTTATGATTAAACCCTCAGATAAAAAGGAGAAATGTCGTTATCAATTGACGTTGAGGCCCATTATTCCTCTATCCCCCACGAGAAGGGCCTTGAGGACACTGCACATTTCCTGAGGGCTAGAGGCCAACAGTTCTGTGCGCACAATAACCTGGTCCTTGACCTGTTGAAATTTGTACTGTGCAGCAACTTTTCCTATTCGATGGACGGATATACCACCAGCTCAGGGGCACCGCTATGGGTAGTTTGTGTGCGCCATCTTACGCGAACTTTCTCCTGGGCTGGTGGGAGGAGATGGTCGTCTTCGGGGATATGCCAGGCTGGTACTCTGAACACATCGCCCTCTGGTCCCGCTACATAAATGACATCTTCATTCTGTGGAGCGGGTCAGAGGGCGACTTTAGTAGGTGGGTGGATGAACTCAACCATAACTCCATCAACCTTAGGTTTACCTCCACAATAGTGCGGAATCATCTTCCCTTTTTAGACATCTGCATATCTAGAGACGATAGTGGGGGTTTACAGACTACCAGCTACCCCAAATCAACGGCAACGAATTCCCTGCTCAGGTGGGACAGCTGCCACCCCACCCCACTGAAACAGGGTATACCCGTTGGGCAGTTTTTGAGGCTGAGGCGCAACTGCTCCGATCCAGGAGAGTTTAAACGCCAGTCAGATGACCTCAGGAGGCGGTTTCGTGAATGAGGCTACCCGGATAATGTACTCAGGAAGGCGTATCAAAGGGCTCAGGGTGAGATGCGCAACACACTTTTACATCCAACCTCGTGTCCCAACAAGGACTCACAGAAGACCATACGTGTCATAGGCACCTTTGACTCGGCAGCAACCAAAATTAGGGAGATACTTGGCCGTAACTGGGAAACCCTCCAGATGGATCCGGACCTGTCAGAGGTGCTGAGTCTCCATCCATCAGTAACTTTTAGGAGAGGCCTTAGGGACCAGTTTGTACACAGCCACTTCAGTCCACCTGAAAGACCTAGGACGTGGTTAGAGAGACCGGTCAAGGGCTGCTACAAATGCGGCCACTGCAGTTTCTGTAGCTCTCTAAACCAAGGGAGAAGCTAGACTCCGCGGGAAATATGTACCACATACGGGATTTCATCAATTTCCGCACCACGGGGGTTATCTATTTTATCACCTGTGAGTGCGGCAAGCGATATGTGGAAAAAAACCCGCAGAAAACTACGTAAACATATGGGTGAACATATTGGAGACATACGGAACGACAGGGACACCCCTGTGGCTAGACATGTTCAGACTGCCCATGAGGGTCGGATCTTAGCAATCACATTCATGGGCGTCGAACACGTCAAGAAATCTCCACAGGGGGGTGACTGGGATAAACGTATCCTCCAACGGGAGTGTTGGTGGATTTTTAAGTTGAAAACCACCAACCCCCATGGTCTAAACGACCAATTACAGTTTGGATGTTTCCTGTGACATTGTGTGTCTCCCTATTATTACCCCCTTCTACATTACTACGTGGCCATGCATCGGTATCTGCCACTTCTACCTGTGCACAGTCTGTGCAACAAGTGCAGGCACTGCATGGGCCCCTATAGCCTTCTTTTAATGTGCCCTGTGCATTAGCCCGATACGCTTTGAGCTGTACTTGGTTTAACTTGGGACCAGCAGGTACCTATTAATGCTGGTCACCTTCATATGTTGTTTTTTTCCTCCTGCATGGCATGTGGTTTTCTTTGCCCCCAATGTCCCCTTCTTTGTTCCTGCTCACACTGGGAGTTTGGCTACTGCTTGGGATTAGCTTTTGTAGTAGCCGGACAGAGGCCCCTTGGCTTTCCAGCTCCAACTTTCCCTTAACTACAGCGTCAGACTGCCGATACTCTGTATGCTTACTGACTCAAACATCCCCGGGTGACGTCACTGAGGCTGCCCGAAGTAAGGGTAAGCCTGGCGCATGCATGACCGCTTGTGCACGTCCTTCCACCTTGCGCCCGATCACATTACACTCTCCGGTCACGTGACTGGCGGCGCGGCGCATGCGTACAGGCGGGCCGGAATTCTCTCCTCCCCCTTATCTTTTAAATGGAGAGGCACGCTTGGTAGCGCTGCCAGACTTACCTGCATAATGGCCATACGCCTTCCAGGGTCTTTGTAAGTATTTATACTACTTTTTATGGCATGTGATATTATCTTTGCTTGACCATCGGCCTTACTAGGCTTATATGTTATGTGCTTTACAGGCAATAATGCGGATTAATGCTGACCGCTCTCTGGCGATTTGACCTCTGATGCCTGTGTCCCGGATACATGCCATACGCTCTCCAGGGATACTGACACTTTAGAACTGCTTGGTCTGCACTCTTTTTACTCCTTCCAGTTTAGGCCTATAACACGCCCTTTAATAGAGAAGGTATATCCTAACATAGGCCTTTTGTCCCCTGATGATTCAAGGGGCTTCGTTTTTCTTAGGTGCAGACCTCTAGATTTATTCACCTGAAGAAACGCGTAGGGACACAATTTATCACGGATTTTCTTTCTTTTTGTACATCATTTTTTCTCACCAGCTTAGGTGTCCATGCTTTGCCTCTAGGTACATACCTGTGCAGGGAGGCGTAGGGACTCAAGCCTAGGGTGAGGTTCCGGATAGGGCCACCCCTTGCGGGGCAAGGACCCCGTGTTAGGAGGTCACTAGGGTCTATAAGGTCAAGTAGGGCATTACAGGGATAGTACAGTTCCTTGAGGCTTCCCTAATAACGACTACGTTCGACTTTGGACCCGTTCCTCTCCTTTTATAAATTAATCTGGCCTAACATCTGTAGCCGGGGGAACAGAACTGACCCTGCATTAAACCGGTAAGACCTTCCCATTTTTGACAAGGTACTTCACTTGACAGGGTATGGATACATGGGACACTGACATCTGTTTCCCACTGTGCACTCTATGTCGTTATACAGGCGCATACACATGTGTTAGTCTATGTCTCCGTTTCCATCTCATTGGTGTCCAGCTAGACCTAGCACCCACTCGTGGGGGCTTCATTTTGGGGCCTCTAGAGTGTGATTCAGCACATATATATAGACCGTGCGATCTAGCTGCCAGTATATGTTTGTAAGGGGCCTTTTTCTTAGTGAGATTTTACACGATATTATTAAAGGTTACGTTTTAGCATGTTACTGCCCCTTTATATTTCTTTGCAATTCAATTTCCGAGCAGTGCTTGGGGAGAAGTGCACAGCAACTCTCTCCCCTGGTAGGGACAATCCCATATATATTTTTTTTTTCTGAAACACATCGGGACAAGCTCACTGGAAACAAATTATTTCCTAATTTTCATGGCGTTATAGGTCATAAGATAGGGTTTAGCCACTGATAAGTGGGGTTGCCCTTTTCGGGTCGGGTGCTCCACATTTAGGCAGGGGTAGCTGTGAAGATGTGGGGCAACAGACCTTAAATGTATTACTCTGCAGGTGTGAATTGTATAATTACTGCAATGTCTCACTTTGATCAGTATATGGCAGCAGAGGATAACATGCTAAAAGTCTACATGGAGCTGCCTGTAAGAGTAATATTAATAACCTGTTTTTGTAAAGTTGGTAATTAGCTAATTTAATGCTGTTTGTGTACCCCAACAAGCGTTATAGCAGGCTGTATATGCAGGTTTGACACAGCACTTAGCAATTGACTTATTGCATCAGACTCTCCCTCTGAAGGGGAGGAGGGGCCTAGAGAAGCAGAAAGTGAAGATACGGAGGCCATGCTTGGTGCTGCTAGAGACCAGAAGAGATCATCTCTGCTGAATCTAGAAGGGAATAGACCAGCTCACGATGGAGACTGGCGACAGCACGAAGGGGAGGTTTGCAGAGACGACCCCAGGAGTGTCGTGTCTGTAGGATCCAGTTCTGGAGTGGACCAGGAAATAAGATAAAGCACTAAGAACCTGCTCAAGGAACTGTAAGTGCGGCTGTGCCGCGTCACCTTGCACCACACTGGTAAAGTGGCATTTGGACAGACAATAAAGTTCCAAATACAGTTGCATTGCGGTGTACTGGCTTGTAGGCCAATGCAAAGCCCTAAGGGACTCATACGCTGACACCTTCCTATCTCACTGGCTGCTCATAAGGTGTTATATACTGGGAGCTGGAGTAAAGATTACAGCTGCAATCAAAGTACCAGACATCAATTACCCGTGGATTACAAATAGAGAAGTCTTATTTAAAGAGACATTTACCTGTGGATTACAAATAGTATTGCGCAATACTTAGGGTGCATCCCAACGAGGAACTTGACCAGGAACATACAACTGCAGCTAGGCTGCTTAATGGACATTGCAAAAACTTCACATTTATTGGGTTATTGTTAGGCTGTGTTAAATTCACTGTTGGTTTATTTTCTGTTACCAATCTGTTTTATATATTCTCAGCTTCTTGTTCACTACATTGTTCAGTAAACTCAACTGCTGGGAAAGAACCGTTGTCTGTGTGGCATCGTGTACCCTCTGTACCTGTGGGCCCAGCCCTCAGTCTTTTTTCATTTGGCACTGCGAGCAGGGTACATTGATCGCCATGCAGAACCCAACCGGTTCTCAGGAGGTTCCATCTGTGGCCTCCATCACCCCTCCTGCCGTGGGAGTAGCTCCGATCATGTGTTTGCCCGCAGGGGCAATATTGAATCAGCTAGTGCGGTTTGATGGCCAAAATATGCTGCTAGAAGACTGGGCCGCACACCTTAAGAGCACCCTCAGGTTGTACAACTTGGCTCCAGATTTACAATCAGATGTGGCGCTGAACGCCTTGGAAGGGAATGCTAGACGCACTGTCATGCTACGTCCAGAAGAGAAAAGCAAAACACTGGATGCTATATTCTCGAGTCTATCTACGGAGAAACATCCAGTACCGGCAGCCTTAGGTCCCATTTCTTCACTTGCTTAAAGCGTGAAGATGAGACTATTCCCCAGTTTGCCAATGCCCTCCAGGAGATCTGGTCATATGTACGGAAGAGAGAGGCCAACAGTGCTAACATTCTTGGAAATGGAAATTAAATCCTCCGGGACCAGTTCGTACTTGAATTGCGTAGCCCTCCTCTTCGCCAGGCTCTCAGGGAACGTATCCTGGTGGATGCTACATTGCAGTTTCAGAAGATACCAGCAGAATCTGTGGCCCAAAACAAGGAAGAGGCGTATTGGGCTTACACGGTAAGGATGCAGGCTGCTGGAAGTCAAAGAACTCCCTCTGATGGAGAGGATCTGCGAGAGGCAGTGAAGGCACTGAGTGTATCCCTGGGGGAAATTCAGAGGCAATTGGCACAGTTACAGGCTCCATTGATGGCCCCATTTTCAGTCCAATTACTGGAAAAAGGGTGCTGCCCCCCTGGGTTCCCCTCTATATCAAGCAATTCCAGAAGCTGGGTGAGAGACTCTCCCAGGCACTAGACTGGTCCATCACCACCTACAGATGCAGAGACGTGTTGTCCTCCAAAAGAACGGAAGGCAAGGTGCCCGTAGTGTTGGATTTGCCAAGAAAGAGGACATATCTCCCGTCAATGCCCACAAAAGGCCCTGAATCCAGAACAGCCGCCGTTAAACAGGAACCCCTCACGGTAGTGGGGCACACTGTGGGGGAGGCCAATTGCCAGGTTACCCCTAATGACCTCTGGGACCTGGTGACTGAAAGCCCCTACTTACAGGTGCAGATTGAAGAACAGATGGTGGAATGTCTTGTAGACACAGGGTCGGAAGTAACCACAATTCCAGTGAAGTTCTTTGAGAGATACTTCGGCCACCTCATGAAGTCTGACAAGGGCACCGTGATTAAGCGGACGGTGGTAAATCAGACCGCTATACCTGTGTTCAGAGCGACTTGGATGAGAATGAAGCTATGCGGACAAGATGTCGGCAAAAAGGGAGTGGCGTTTGTAGAGAAACCGGCTCGGGATGGAGCTCCCGTTGTATTGGGAATGAACGTTCTGCGGGAATTGGATCAGTTCATGTTTGCAAAGGAGGGTCTGAGTTATTGGAGGAAGATGACTTTCCCACAAGCCTACCCAGAGAACATTTCAGAGGTTCATCCGGACATGCGGTATCTGCAAAAGCACTTCTAAGGGTAAGCCAGTTGGAGCAGTGAATGCCCCATATGGAAGAGCCTGCAACGTACCTCCGCGACAGGAGAAGATGATGCGAATGCCTGTCGGAAGCCGGCAGAAACTGAATAGCATAGATGTGCTGATAGAACCCCTAGGGATGTCGGAAGCCAGCCAGAGCCCAGTGGTCGCCAGGACCATCATGACAGGGGGCATGTGTTAGTCTAGTGTGTCAACGTACACGATCATGAAGTTACCTTCCATGCTGGAGAGAAAGTGGCTGAGTTGTATGTGCTGCAAGGAGAACCACTCGCAGGTAGTCAGTTCGACCTATGGGCTGTTGAAAATGATGCCTGGACCAGAACTCTGTGGAAGAACCCACGCCTGAGTGGAATGGCCGGCGGATCTTAGAACAAATGAAGATGGATGTGTACCAGTTCACCGCCAATCATATAGAGAAGATTGAAGCAATGCTATGGGAGTTTCAATCTGCCTTTTCCCGATGTGAGGAGGATTTCGGGTGCACAACGGCTATCGAACACAAAATACCTACTGGGGATAGTTCTCCGATTCGAGAAAGGTACTAGCAGATTCTGCCCACTCTCTACCATGAAGTAAAAAAGATGCTGTCATAGATGTTAGATAGGGGAGTGGTAAAAGAGAGACAAAGCCCTTGGGCTGCACCAGTGGTCTTGGTGCGGAAGAAGGATGGGTCCTTGAGGTTCTGTGTGGACTATCGAAAGCTAAATGCTGCCACAGTAAAGGACGCTTTTCCTCTGCCTAGGATTGAAGAGTCATTAATGGCACTACAGCGTGCCAAATATTTCTCAACTCTGGACTTTGCGAGCGGTTACTGGCAAGTACCTGTGGCAGAGAAAGATAGACAGAAGACAGCCTTTATCCTACCCATGGGGCTGTATGAGTTCAACAGAATGCCCTTCGGACTGACGAATACTCCGGGTACGTTCCAATGCCTAATAGAACACTGCCTGGGTGAACTGAACTTTTAGTTGATTCTGATCTACCTGGATGATGTGATAGTCCATGCACCTACGTTTGAAGAACATTTGAGGTGACTGCGGCAAGTGTTAGGTAGGCTCCGCGCTCATGGAGATCAAACCGATGAAATGCCATCTCTTCCAAACTAGCCTAGAGTATCTTGGACACATCATATCAGTGGAGGTAGTTCGCCCTGCAGAGAGTAAAGTAGAGGCAGTAAGTGGCTGCAACCTAAGATGCTTCGAGAAGTGAAAGCATTCCTAGGATTGGCTGATTACTATTAAAGATTTATAAAGGGCTTTGTGAAGATCGCCGGTCCCCTACACAAACTCGTGAGAGGGACTGCACAGGATCCGAAGACATGGCCGATATCATGGGGGCTGCCACAGCAGCAAGCGTTCTACAAGTTTAAGAAAGCCCCGATTAGCTTCTCCCATCCTGGCATATGCTCAGTATGACAGACCATTCACACTCTACACTGACGGAAGTTTGCATGGACTGGGAGCACTACTAGCACAAGAACAAGACGGGAAGGAAAGAGTCATTACGTATGCTAGTCGGTCTCTACGGGACTCTGAGCGCAATCCAGAAAATTATAACTCCTTCAGACTCGAGTTGTTTGCGTTAGTCTGGGCAATGACTGAAAAATGCTCAGGGTATCTCACCGGGGCACAGATCCTAGTAAGAACAGACAATAACTCATTGGCTCACCTGCAGAATGTGAAGCTGGGCGCCTTGGAGCAGAGATGGATGGCTAGACTTGCGAAGTTTGACTATACCATCAAATGCCATGCCGGTAAAGACAACGCGGATGCGGATGCACTGTCTAGAGTCACCTGGGATGTCCCAGTAGTTGAGGTTAATGAAGGGACTGACAGTCACCTGTGGCCAGCTCAAGTGGGGTGGCTACTAGGGGCACTGTGTTGCTGGGAAAGACTGAGGAAGAATGGACCCAAGTGCAAGATGATGACCCTGACTTAAAGAAGATCAAATACTGAGTGAAGATTGGGATATGGCCCAAGATTAAAGAGCGAAGTCGCTAGTCCTCAGACGGATGGAAGCTGATGCAGCAGTGGGATCGGCTGCAAATCCGAAATGGAATCATGTACCGGAAGATGTTTCTGCCTACCGATTTTGAAGAAAGGTGGAAGATAGTGATACCTAGTATCCTGGCCCAAAGGGTAACCCTCGAGGGACATGAGAAGGGTGCCCACTTTGGAACGGAGAAGACATACAGGTGGGTACAGAGATTCGTATGCTGCCCGCAGTTGAAACAGATAGTCCATGAAGTGTGCCAGAAGTGTAGAGGATGCGAGCTGGTGAAGCCTCCTAAACAGAGAGCCCTAATTCAAGTTAACCGCACATCCGCGCCAGTGGAGATCCTAATGATCGATTACATCTTGATCGGCCAGTCGGTGAGTGGTCACCAGTATTGCCTTGTGATGACTGATCACTCCACAAAGTTCTCTGTGGCAGTGCCCACCCATGATCAGACGGCGGAATCAGCCGCCCGTGCAGTGTGCAAACACTTTATCCAGGTGTACGGATGCCCAAAGAAGATTCATTCGGATCAAGGAGCTTGCTTCCAAGGGAAGTTGATAAAAGAATTGTGTCGGCTGTATGGGATTGAGAAGTCACAAACGACGCCATACCATCCGAAAGGCAATGGGGCCTGTGAAAGATTCAACAGGACGCTTCTACAGATGCTCCAGACCCTGGAGAAAGAACACAAGTTGCGCTGGCCCGAGTATTCACCTGAACTACTCTGGGCGTATAATAATCATGTTCATAACACTAGCGGCTATACTCCTCACATGCTGCTGTTCGGTCGTCCAGGGCAAGAAGTTGCCAAAATGAACCTTGTAAATATTTCAGAAGAGTTCCCTAGGATAGCTGACTCAGGGGTGCAGGAGCACCAAGACAAACTGAGGACTATTCATCGGTTGGTCAATGAGAAGTTGCAACAACAAACCCCTAGGGATCATCAACCGGTGCAGAATACACCTTTGTCGCCGGGTGACAGAGTATTGGTTCGTGCTAAAAGGCCCACAGATAAATTGGATGACCCCTGGGAACCGCAGCCATATATTGTGAAACGTCAGGTGTTTCTGGAAGTCCCAGTCTACAATGTCCAAAAGGAAGACTCTGATTTTCGAAGATTACACCGTAACATGCTCAGACCTTGTCTTTCAGAGAGTCGTTCTCCGACAGATAATTCTGGAGGTGTTCAGGAGAGACAATCGAAGCCTGTGAGTCCAAGATACATAGGGTGGTGGCTAATCCCTACACTGCCTTTACAGACTGATGAGTCGTCCACGCCTAATTGTCCAGTATCAGACATTATTCCTGAAAATGCGCTACCACCCCAGGAGGGGCCGGGTTCTGTTCCTGCACCAGTGGCAGAGGACCCAGGCCTTCGTAGATCGGAGCACTCCACGGCAAGTATTCCCCCTCAGTGCTATGCAGCAGACAAATTTATTTGGTAAAGCTGTTGGGACGCCATATAAATGTATTATTCTGCAGGTGTAAATTGTATAATTACTGAAATGTCTCACTTTGATCAGTAGATGGCAGGAAAGGATAACATGCCAAAAGTCTATATGAGCTGCCTATAAGAGTAAAGTTATGTACCTGTTTTGTTTGCAAAGTTGGTAATTAGCTAATTTAATAGTGTTGAGCACGAATATTCGAATTACAAATATTTATCTCGAATATCGCAACTTCGAGAATTTGTGAATATTTCAAATATAGTGCTATATATTCGCTATATAACATCTGAAAACATGATTTCTCTTGGTGCTCGATCAACACTACTAAATAATACTACATTTTGCCAGGCCCTGTGCTATAATAAGGCAGACCAAGCGGCCGCCTTAGGGCGCTGAGAAGGGGGGGCGGAAAAATGTAACTTTTTTTATTTTTATTAATCACTTGCATGCCGCCGGCCTCCTGCGGCTGTTCTCCTCTGTGGGATAGGTCCTCAACAACTTGTCGCGAGCACAGAGAGAAGATACCAGGACAACACAGGAAAATGGGAGCTGCTGCAGACGGGAACAGGCCCAGATGAGGAGCATAATGTTTATTTTTGCACAACATTAATAGAGGGGGAAATGTGCCATGGAGGGGGAGAAATGTGCCATAGAGGGGGTTGAAATGTGCCATAGAGGGGGTTGAAATGTGCCATAGAGGGGGTTGAAATGTGACATGGAGGGGGTTGAAATGTGACACAAAGGGGGTGATGTAAAAAGCAGGGGGTGATGTGACATGGAGGGGGAGAAATGTGTCACATCACCCCCCCTATGTCACATTTCTCCCCCTCTATGTCACATTTCTCCCCCTCTATGTCATATCACCCCCCCATGTCACATTTCTCCCCCCTCCATGTCACATTTCTCCCCCTCCATGTCACATCACCCCCCCCTCTATGTCACATTTCTCCCCCTCTATGTCATATCACCCCCCCATGTCACATTTATCCCCCCCATGTCACATTTCTCCCCCTCCATGTCACATCACCCCCCTATGTCACATTTCTCCCCCTCTATGTCATATCACCCCCCATGTCACATTTCTCCCCCCTCCATGTCACATTTCTCCCCCCTCCATGTCACATTTCTCCCCCTCCATGTCACATCACCCCCATATGTCACATTTCTCCCCCTCCATGTCACATTTCTCATCCCCCATGTCACATTTCTCCCCCTCCATGTCACATCACCCCCTATGTCACATTTCTCCCCCTCCATGTCACATTTCTCCCCCTCCATGTCACATCACCCCCCTATGTCACATTTCTCCCCCCTCCATGTCACATTTCAACCCCCTCCATGTCACATTTCAACCCCCTCCATGTCACATTTCAACCCCCTCCATGTCACATTTCAACCCCCTCCATGTCACATTTCTCATCCCCCTCCATGTCACATTTCAACCCCCTCCATGTCACATTTCTCAGCCCCCTCCATGTCACATTTCTCAGCCCCCTCCATGTCACATTTCTCAGCCCCCTCCATGTCACATTTCTCATCCCCCTCCATGTCACATTTCTCATCCCCCTCCCTGTCACATTTCTCCCCCCTCCATGTCACATTTCTCCCCCCTTCATGTCACATTTCTCCCCCCTTCATGTTACATCACCCCCACCGAGTTGTGGGGGGGAGCGCCAAAATGTAGCTTTGCTTGTGTGTGCAAAAATCCTTGCACCGGCCCTGCGTTTTGCATATTATTATGTATGTTTCAGTGTCGATACGGCTCTTGGAATTGTGAGATGATACACTTAATTATTAATTATAAAAAAAACTGAAATTAACCACCCCCCCCAAAAGAAAAAGAGATAATAATTAGTAAAAGTTACGTTTTTTTCTCAGTGATATCTATTAATTATTTTCTCTCCTGGTACCCATACAAATCTGAGATTATAAGAAGGGTAAAATATATAGTGATGTCAACAAGGACAAACAGGGACACTAGTGGCCCGTCATAGAGTGGGGAGGGTGGCAAGCGCATGAGGAGTCAACATAGCGGTCAGTCACAGAGTGGTGAGGTGGCAACCACATGAGGAGTCAACACAATGCCACCCTCAAGACTCTGTGACTGGGCCACTGTGTTGACTCCTTATGCGTTTGGCCCAGTCACAGAGTGGTGAGCGGGCAAATGCATATGGAGTCAACACAGTGGCCCAGTCACAGGGTGGGGGGGGGGGGGGCAACAGCAGTGGCAGTAATATCACAGGAGGGTGGGTGGCAGTAGGAGAACATTGCAGCAGGTGTTTAGCATCAGGCAGGTGCCAGCATCAGAATAGTGGGTGAAGCAGGTGGCCAGAAGATACGGATCTCTTTTCACAAAGTTTGGCTGTGGCACCTAGAATGGTCTAGTCTTATGCTTCAGGCACTGGCATGTGGAAATCCTGGCTGATCCACGCCTGATTCATCTTGACAAAGGTCAATCTCTCCACATTTTGGTTGGAAAGGCGAGTTCTCCTTGGGGTAACTATGCCCCAGCTGCACTGAACACCCGCTCTGATGCCACACTACTCACCTGGCAGGAAAGCTTATCCAGGGCAAACTCGGCCACAAATCAAGTTTGGCTGCCCAGTAGTACAGGGGATGTTGGGTGGTAGGGTGTAGTCCAAGCTTGCCACCACCTGCTGGTTCAGGTTCTGCTCCATGTCTTGTGGGTGGTTTCCTCAGTAGGCGGGTAAAGAAAACTGCTCATTAGAGACTCTAGACTTAAGTTGCTGCTGATGGAGCTGGTGCTGCTCCAGCACCCCCACCCCTCTCCAGCAGCCATGGCAGTGGAACATGAGTGCAGATGGCCCCCCAGCTCAGACCTTCACGAGGATGGGTGATGGCGCACCGTTCCGTGTGCATTCCGCATCACGGATGCGGACCCATTCACTTCAATGGATCCGCAAATCCGGAGATGCAGAACAGAATCAGGGAACACTACGGAAGCACTACGGAGGGCTTCCCTGGGGTTCTGTTCCGTATTTCCGTTCCGCAAAAAGATAGAACTTGCTCTATCTTTTTGCGGAACGGACGAATGCAGACCCATTCAAGTTGAATGTGTTTGGATTCATCCCAGCGGCTGTACCAAGGTTGCCTGTGCATTGGGGACCGCAAATTGCGGTCCCCAATGCATGGAACGGCCCACCTACGGCCGTGTGAATGAGCCCTAATGTCTTGCAGATGGGTTCAAGACTTCAGGAACCACTTTACAAGCAGATTAAACACATGCACCATGCAGGGTCCATGGGTCAACCCTCCTTCACGTGCCTGACCGCTCGCAACACCAGCTCCCACGCGACCCTTAACATCGCTGCTTGCCCGCCTACCGGAGGAAGCAGCGGATCTTTCCTCCAGATTTTGGCTGGGCAGTAGCTGCTGACTGTCCCCTAGAAGATCGTCCTTGCTGAAAACTGGATCCGAGTCGATTGCATACAATACTTCTCGAGCAGAAGGAACAGAAAATGAAAGAGGCAGAGTTAGGACAGGTGGGGGCACAGAGCTTGTTCTTGGGCCATGCCAACTAAGCGTGGTGTCAGAGGAACCCACTGACTCCTGGCTCGGGGTGTCTGATGTCACTTAAGATGAGGTAGAAGACCGACACAACCATTCAAGGACAGCTGGGTTGCTGGTCAAGACACGACAGCTAGATGACACTGGCAGCTCAGGCCTCTCGCTGCGACTCCTGCTGCTGTGAGAGATAGTTTTTTTTATATATAATGTGTAAATCCTGTATTACTCATTCTTGACCACTAGAGGGCAGCTAATTAGTTATGTGAGCCTCGTGCACATTCTCTTTGTTTTAAAATCAACTTTTAAATGTACCTATAAACTCAGGGTTGAAGTTGGTGAACCACTCCCATCTAGTTAAGGAGCCAATTACCTTTCCTTAAGGAACACCCCTTTTGTCTACCTTATACCTACTATATAAGAGAACTAGAGATGAGTGAATCGAAGTTGACGAATCCAAATTTCCTGACGCTTCGTGGTAATGAATCGCATTTTTTCCTAAAATGACTGCTGCACATGTTAGGACATGGAGCAAAGAACTCTGGGAACGAGGGATCACCCACAATGCCATGCATGCAGCCAATCAGCAGCCACCCAGCCCTGTGATGTCACAGCCCTATAAATAGCGGCAGCCATCTTGGATTCAGCCAATTTTCAGTGCACTTAGTGCAGGGAGAGATGTCAGCAGGCGCTAGGGACAGTGCGAGGAAAGACTTGGAAACTTTTATTTTGCTGAATAGAAGTTCAGGGAAAGTACAGGGAGGAATCATTCCACAGTATTGAAGCAGAACAGGGTTCAGTAGGGCAGGTTACAGTCTGGGTAATAGGAACAATCCTATTACACCTTACTGCACTGACTGCGGATCCAAATTGCCATTATACAGCTCTGTAATTCCAGCAAACCGTTCTTGTTATTGGGGTGGAAGTGCTGTGTGATACCGCCATTAACAGGGTGTATTACTAGGAAATATTTCTATGTCTTATTTGCCCTTGTGCGGTGCAGTTATATGTTCTAAAGCCTTTTTTGGCTTGTATAAGTGGAAAAAAATAAGGGCTTATTTGCCGTCCAGCGGTGCAGTTACAGCCAGGTCCATAAATATTGGGACATGGACACAATTCTACTATTTTTGGCTCTATACACCACCACAATGGATGTGAAATGAAACGGACAAGATGTGCTTTACCTGCAGACTGTCAGCTGTAATCTGAGGGATTTACAAATCAGGTGAACGGTGCAGGAATTACAGCAGTTACATCTGTGCCTCCCACTTGTTAAGGGACCAAAAGTAATGGGACAATTGTCTTCTCAGCTGTTCCATGGCCGGTGTGTGTTATTCCCTCATTATCCCAATTACAATGAGCAGATAAAAGGTCCAGAGGTCATTTCCAGTCTGCTATTTGCATTTGGATTCTTTTGCTGTTAACTCTCAAGATGAGGTTCAAAGAGCTGTCACTATCAGTGAAGCCATCATTAGGCTGAAAAAACACCACAAACCCATCAGAGAGATAGCGAAAACATTAGGCCTGGTCAATATTTACGGACCTGACTGCATATGTTCTAAAACCTTTTTTGGGGTGTATTAGTGGGAAAAAAAGGGGGCTTATTAGCCATTGTGCAGTGAAGTGACAAAATAACGGCCTTTTTGGGGGTGTATTAGTGGGGAAAAAAGTATTATTTCCCATTCAGCGGTGCAGTTATCTGTTCTAAAGCCCTTTTTGTCGCGTATAAGTGGAAAAATAAAATATATATTTGCCGGTCAATGGTGCAGTTATATGTTCTAAAGCCCTTTTTGTCGCGTATTAGTGGCAAAAGAAAAATATCTTTGCCGTTCAGCGGTGCAGTTATATGTTCTAAAGCCTTTTTGGGGGTGTATTAGTGGGGGGAAAAGGGCGCTGTGTGGTGAAGTGAGAAAATTATAGCCTTTTTTGGTGTGTATTAGTGGAAAACAAAAAGTATTATTTGCTGTTCAAAGGGGCAGTTATATGTTATATGAAGTGAGTAAAATACAGCCTTTTTTGGAGTGTATTCATTTTTTTTTATTTGATCTAACAGTATGTCAGACAGAGAAGTGCCAGGCCCTGCACAGGGGAGGGGCAGAGGTCTAAATTTTCTGGCGCAGGCACAGGTCGCAGCAGAGTAAGGGGGCTTGGCAGCAGGGGTCGCAACGAGAGGCCTGAGCTCCCAGTCTCAGCTAGCAGTCGTGTCTTGACCAGCAACCCAGCTGTGCTTGAATGATTGACTCAGCCAAGAGTCGGTGGGTTCATCAGACACAACCCTTAGTTGGCATGGCCTGGGAGCAGGCCCCGTGCCCTCATCTGTCCTCAACCTGCCTCTGTTCTTTTCTGTTTCCTCAACCACAGAAGTATTGTATGCTGTGGGCTCAGCTCTACTATACAGCGAGGACGAGCTACTAGAGGACAGTCAGCAGCTACTGGCCAGCCAAGTAGGTGGAAAAGTAGTGATGAGGAGAGTGGCGTGGGAGCTGGTGTTGCGAGCGGTCAGGCTCCTGGCTCAGATACCGTTGAGGAGGACATCAGTGACGTGCACACAGTACTTGAGAATGATGTAGCCGATTGCAATTGGGAGCTGGGTGACGAAGGGGCGGCAGCTTGCGCGTGAGGCAGCAGCGGAGCGAGCAAGTTGGTAGCGTGTCGGGAGTCAGCAGGGTGGCAGCAGTGGGAGGTCGGGAGCCATACGTACCCGGGGTAGACCACCTGCTTCGCAGGAGCCTACCTGCCCACAAAGTAGTGGTGCAGGGGTTTACAGAGCCAGCGGCAGTAGCCGAGCCGAGGTGGAGAGTCCCAAGCCGTCATTTCTTTGCCAAAAAGGCAGTACCAGCCCTGCACAAATATGTAGAACAGAAGGTGGGCCAGTCCCTGAGCCTGTTGGTGTCTCCCAAAGTGCACGGCAGCGCCGATGTGTGGAGCTGTATCTACAGTCAGGGTCAATACATGTCCTTTACGGCCCACTGGGTGAATGTGGTTCCAGCCCAGCCAAACCAGCAACTTGGCCAGGTGACGCTGCTTTCGCCTCCACGTTCTCACGCCATTGGTCCTGCAACAATGTCCGCTTCTGCCTTCTCATCGACTACCGTGTCCTCAGCCTCCACTGCAGAGACAATTCACAGTTCCCTTCCAGCATACCACATGTGCAGGGCACGGCGGTGTCATGCTGTTCTACACTTCATTTGACTGGGCGAATGGAGTCACACAGGGGAGGAACTGCTTTGTGTCCTTCATCAAGAAATCGAATCCTGGATTTCTCCTCGACAACTCAAAATCTGAACCATGGTGACCGACGATGGGAAGAACATGGTGCCGGCGCTGTGTCAAGGAGGGCTGAGCCATGAGCCCTGCATGCCGCACATGTTCAATCTGGTTGTCAAGCGGTTCCTAAAAATTTCCACCCATCTGCAAGACATCCTAAAAATGGCCAGGAAACTTTGCATGCACTTCAGCCACTTTTACACCGCCAAGCAACAGGCCATAAAAAATGTCTTGATGATCCAAGCGGACAGGAATACCCTCCTGTGTAACTTCGATGGCAGCTCATGTGTGACACCTGCTGTTTGCTCAGGCCCTTTAAAGATGCCACGTTTTTTGTCAGTCACCAAGACCACAGGATGAACAACTTCAATCCACTGCTTCATATCCTGGAACAGTTGCTGGTAAATCTGGCTGGTCAGGGGACTAGTCACGTTGCGCCTACATCTTATGATGGCCACATGACCCCCTTCTTCGTCTATTTCTAATGTAACCACTCTCCCCTATTTCTTGTTCCTTATCTTCCCCCTCTGGAATGTGCTCCTCTACAGGAACTCCACCCATTGTGTGTTTCTGCTCCTTCCTCCCATCCCCTTCCTGTGCTCTTACTGAAACCCCCTCCTCAGGAATTCAACCCCCCATATGGTGGGGGCTGGTAATGCATCTGCAGACACAAAAACTCTGAAGATACTCCCGGGCAAAGCCCAATTCAAGTTATAGGCCCCAGCACTGGATTATATCCAGCGATGTCTACAAATAATCCTTTCCCATTGTATGTTCCACTAATTAAGAATGTGCTGCAGCGATTGCCCCTATGATGCCAAATGGAAGTGTCCCTGGGCACTCCTATCATTCTAGGGCTGCACCCACTCTTAGTCCTTATTCAGATTTAATGTCAGTCACAGAAAACTGTAGGGATACCTGCATCATTGTATGATGTATGACATCTGCCGTCCCTAATAGTAACATCCACAAGTAGTAATGTCGACACCTGCCCCACCTCGACCAATTCTACCCTATCGTACTCCCAGGTACTTAAGCCCTAAAGTCGCTCCTCTTAGAGGTCCAAATAATGGCCCTGATTAACCAATATATCGTCCTTGGTCCCCTAGTGAGATGCTTGCCATGATGAGTAGATTTCCCAATCCAGAGGACTTACCTATGCCGTTCTTTAGGGAGTTAGCCAAAATACAGAAAGCTTTCTCATGTTATTGGTGATATTTGGAAGGTTTAGTCCAATGTAAAGCTGGTGATTCTCTCTCAAGTTATAGCTTCAGCTGTGGGATCTTGTGAAGGGGATGATATTACATTGATGTCGGGTGAGCAATGCATAGTGAAACTCACTCAGTCTGGGAGGAAGTGTTTAGGTTATCAGTCAGTCACATTGTCTGATGCATCAGGACAGAGCAGAGAGTGTGGAGACATTTTTCACTAGACTCCAGCAAAGATGGGTAGATTTGGGTTTTGAGCAGACCTCAGACATGCATGGGAGAATCTTAAGTGCTGCCTTTGTGGATGGTCCTGATTATTTGGAAAGGTCTGGTATTAGCCAGACCAGAGTGAAGATCACTACAGCCCTCCATTTTGTTGCAAGTTGCAAAAAGGTGTAGAAGCAGAGTTGAATTAATCAAAAGGAAGGAAGACTTTGTATGTACTTGCCCCCTTCCTCACCTGGGAGGAGGCTACAAATGCTCAGCCCCCTCAAGTGCAATGCCCATAGGGAATAGGCAATCCAGAGTCAAATTCTGTGCCCTTATTATACATACAATCCTTACAATTGCCCCACAGCAAACATGTTCCACGATCTCTCATGGCTAAGTGTAGTATCACAAAGCCTATGTCACCAACTGTCCACTGCCTTAAAGGTGCACAACTTTGACTATGACTACTCTGCTTCCTCTGGAGGGGGAGTAGTAGTATAAGTCACCTAGCTTAGTGCCTTCCTGACTTTCAAAATTCACATGACTGTTTCCAATTAATAACCCAAATTTGGAGTTTTTTTGTAGATGATTTCAGGTTTTTGATAGATGGATCATCTCAGACAGGAGATGCTGTTTCTACCCAAACTAATGTATTCAAGTAAGAACCACTCCCTCCAGCAATGTCAGTGCAGGAGACGGAGCTGAAGACACTCTCGGAGGTTGGTAAGATGGCTGAAGGTTAGACTGTTAACATTAATATAGATTTCAGGTTTGCCTTCGGTATCACTCATTATTATGGTCTAATCTGGTGGAGCAGAGATTTTGTTCGATCCATGGGTAAGCCCGTCAATAATCTGTAGTGGATGGCTCCTGGGTTCAACAACGCTGCCACTAGGTTAGTTCAAGGTAGAATGATGTGTGGTGTAATAATGATGGGGGATCCGGGAAGGCGTATGCCCAGGTCATCTTACCCATTTCAGAGACTGTGGAGCGACTACATTCAGTTAACAAAGGTGAAACTAGAGTGGCTGCGATACCAGATTTTTTATTCGATTTCGATACCATAAAAAAGTAATGCGATACTCGATACCATTCGATACCACGTGAAAAAAATAAAACACCAAAAAAGCCACGTTCATTCTGCATTTAGAAAAATGGCAAATTTTGCAGTTTTTATAAAAAAAAAATTCTGTTCCGGCGTTCAACGTATAGATTTTTTTTTGTATTTTAATAGTTTGGACTTTTCAGATGTGGCGATATGTGATATGTTTATTTATTTATTGTTTATATATTTTATATGTAAAATTGGGAAAGGGGGCGATTTATACTTAATATTTTAGTGTTTTTTTTTTTTTACTTTTTATTTAATAACTATTTCCCCCCTTAGGGGCCAGAACATGGGATCTTTTTTATCCCTTGTCCTATTCACCCTAATAGAGCTCTACCTTTCCGGATTCATATCGGCCCATCTCTTTAATTATTACGGATAATAAGATACTGGCTAGAATTCTGGCAGTTAGACTTCAAAGTGTGGTTTCTGGGCTCGTTCATGAGGACCAGACGGGATTCATGTCCGGCAAAACTACAACCGATAATATTATGCGCTACTTTTTGAACACCCAGCTTGAACCCACAAATTGTGGGGAACGACTGATTGTTGCCATAGACGCCTCTAAAGCATTTGATACAATAGAATGGCCCTTTTTGATTACAACGCTGAAGAAGATGGGATTCGGTGATAAGTTTATATCATGGGTACATTTATTATACACCGAAATCTCAGCAAAAGTGATAATAAATGGGGAATACTCTGATAACATGAAGATCTGCAGGGGGGTTAGGCAGGGATGCCCTCTTTCCCCGCTGCTTTTTGCTATTGTTGTGGATCCGCTAGCCGGAATGATCAGGCAAGATGAAGAAATTCTGGGGTTCAAGTTCGGTGATCATGAGGAAAAAAATGCTCTATGTGCGGATGATATTATGTTGTTTGTTGGCTCACATAGATCACTTGTGAAGATCTTTCAGGTATTTGAACAGTACGGTGAGCATGCTGGGCTCAATATAACCTGGGCTAAATCAGCTGGTGTCCCGATCGATCCTCTGAACAATTTTATACCAGGTGCATTGGAAATTAAGAAGTTGAATCAACCTGTTAAATATCTGGGTATTCAAATACCCCCAAACCCCAAGGACTACAGTCAGGTCCATAAATATTGGGACACGGACACAATTGTAACATTTTTGGCTCTATACACCACCACAATGGATGTGAAATGAAACGGACAAGATGTGCTTTACCTTTAGACTGTCAGCTGTAATCTGAGAGATTTACATCCAAATCAGGTGAACGGTGCAGGAATTACAGCAGTTACATATGTGCCTCCCACTTGTTAAGGGACCAAAAGTAATGGGACAGAATAATAATCATAAATCAAACTTTCACTTTTTAATACTTGGTTGCAAATCCTTTGCAGTCAATTACAGCCTGAAGTCTGGAACACATAGACATCACCAGACGCTGGTCTCATCCCTGGTGATGCTCGGCCAGGCCTCTACTGCCACTGTCTTCAGCTCCTGCTTGTTCTTGGGGCATTTTCCCTTCAGTTTTGTCTTCAGACAGTGAAATGCTCAATCGGATTCAGGTCCGGTGATTGACTCGGCCATTGCAGAACATTCCACTTCTTTCCCTTAAAAAACTCTTCTGGTTGCTTATGCAGTATGCTTTGGGTCATTGTCCATCTGCACTGTGAAGTGCCGTCCAATGAGTTCTGAAGCATTTGGCTGAATATGAGCAGATAATATTGCCTGAAACACTTCAGAATTCCTCCTGCTGCTTTTGTCAGCAGTCACATCATCAATAAATACAAGAGAAGCAGTCCCATTGGCAGCCATACATGCCCACGCCATGACACTACTACCACCATGCTTCACTGATGAGGTGGTATGCTTAGGATCATGAGCAGCTCCTTTCCTTCTCCATACTCTTCTCTTCCCGTCACTCTGGTACAAGTTGATCTTGGTCTCATCTGTCCATAGGATGTTGTTCCAGAACTGTGAAGGCTTTTTTAGATGTCGTTTGGCAAACTCTAATCTGGCCTTCCTGTTTTTGAGGCTCACCAATGGTTTGCATCTTGTGGTGAACCCTCTGTATTCACTCTGGTGAAGTCTTCTCCTGATTGTTGACTTTGACACACATACACCTACCTCCAGGAGAGTGTTCTTGATCTGGCCAACTGTTGTGAAGGGGGTTTCCTTCACCAGGGAAAGAATTCTTCGCTCATCCACCACAGTTGATTTCCGTGGTCTTCCGGGTCTTTTGGTGTTGCTGAGCTCACCGGTGCGTTCCTTCTTTTTAAGAATGTTCCAAACAGTTGTTTTGGCCAGGCCTAATGTTTTTGCTATCTCTCTGATGGGTTTGTTGTGTTTTTTCAGCCTAATGATGGCTTGCTTCACTGATAGTGACAGCTCTTTGGATCTCATCTTGAGAGTTGACAGCAACAGATTCCAAATGCAAATAGCAGACTGGAAATGACCTCTGACCTTTTATCTGCTCATTGTAATTAGGATAATGAGGGAATAACACACACCTGGCCATGGAACAGCTGAGAAGCCAATTGTCCCATTACTTTTGGTTCCTTAACAAGTGGGAGGCACATATGTAACTGCTGTAATTCCTGCACCGTTCACCTGATCTGGATGTAAATCCCTCAGATTACAGCTGACAGTCTGCAGGTAAAGCACATCTTGTTTGTTTCATTTCACATCCATTGTGGTGGTGTATAGAGCCAAAAATGTTAGAATTGTTTCATGTCCCAATATTTATGGACCTGACTATGTCCAGTTGAATGTGGTCCCTAAAATACAGGAAATTAGGAAGAAAATTGATGTATGGAAAAGACTATATATGTTTCGGTGGCAGGTCGCATTTCCTTGGTGAAAATGTGTTTACTTCCTCCTATATTATCTGGAATTCACCGGTAATAATTCCCCCAAAAATATTTAAAACAATTGTTAGTCTCTTAACGGATTTAATATGGCGAGGGAAGAAACCAAGG
Organism: Bufo bufo; assembly: GCF_905171765.1. Classification (NCBI taxonomy): domain Eukaryota; kingdom Metazoa; phylum Chordata; class Amphibia; order Anura; family Bufonidae; genus Bufo; species Bufo bufo. The sequence continues at coordinate 4,117,369 of NC_053390.1, forward strand.
ATAAAAGCACAAATATTATGTATTCATGAAAGGGAGGGAGGACTCTCAGTACCAGATATGGAACTCTACTTTATCTCTGGGCATATACAAAATATAATAGTATGGAGTAATACGCAAAGATCTAAATCTATGACTACAGGGATAAAGCCTAGGTTAGGTAACTGCACTATTTTTCAGTTAGTAGAAGCAGGTCTCTTAGGACAACAGGGAGATAGGAAGATACCGATATTTGAGCTGATGGATAAGGCTTGGAGGGAGGCCGGAGCATTGTGGACCCGGGTTCCATGCTGACACCATACTGGGCGGAAACACCCACCTTAAAGAATTAAAAGCAATTGAACAGGAAATTTGGTGCCAGCCAGGTATGGAGACAGGGGGATATAATATCATATGAAGACCTCAAAAAGGAGTATGGATTGGGTAATGTAGAACCGAGGTTTTTTTTACTTGCAATTAAAACGAGCTCTGCGATCGCTGGTAGGAAAAGGTACACAAATCGATTCCCTTCCGCAGCCGTTAGTAAATATTTCTAAGCTAACAGTAGAGAGGAAATTAGTCTCTAAAATATATGAATGTTTGTTACATCAAAAGACTAAGAAAAGAGCAAGTAATAGCTTGAGCTATAAATGGCATAATGTTAATAACCCTTTGGGAGTTGGCGATACAGGGGAAAAATAGGGTCTCACAGAACTTTTCTTATAGGATTACCTAATTCAATATACTATATTGACTGTATTATTCCCCTAAGATATTAATGAAGTGCTACAAACCTAACGTGTATAAAGATCCAAGAGTTCTGGGGTAAGGTAAGCGATAGAATAGAACAATAACATCGGTTTAAAATCCCCAGGCAATATGAAATGTGCATATTGGGAGTGATGGACAAGATCGATACCCCCCCAACCACGAGAACTAGCATCTAAACTCCTTTTTTCAAGCTAGGAGATGTATTATTGGGCACTGGGGTGGTAGCGCTGTCCCCACGGTTAGGGAATGGGAAAGGCTTACCAGAACCGCACTTATTAGAGAGGAATTCCATCTGGTAAATATTAAGAAAAAAATACAGATTCGCTAGATTATGGCAGAAATGGCTACTATAGTGGAAGCTTTTCGGAGAGATGGGCAGTCTGAGTTGGAGTTTTGAGGTGTGGTGGAGAGAGGGGGGATGGGAGGGGAAATGGGAAGGGGGGGAGGAAAGAAATAATATTTAAATTATTTATTTATTTTATTTTTTTGGGGGAGTAGTTAAAAATAAGGTGGGGTTGATATGTGGAATTGTTATGCAAATGAATGATTGTTAAATCTGTTTTTGTATAATGTCAAGAAAACAATAAAGATTTATTAATAGGAAGGGTGAATAGGACCTTACACTCTCACTTTGTGCACACAGCAGCAGGGAGATTACCATGACAGCCAGGGCTTCAGTAGCGTCCTGACTGCCATGGTAACCGATCGGAGCCCCAGGATTACACAGCTGGGGCTCCGATCAGAAGCTGCCACTGCCACCAATGAGAGGAGGTGAGGGGACCCTGTGGCCACTGCCACCAATGAGAGGAGGTGAGGGGACCCTGTGGCCACTGCCACCAATGAGAAGGGGAGGGGACCCTGTGGCCACTGCCACCAATGATTTTAATACTAGGGGGGTTGAGGGGGCGGGGACACTGTGCCAACAATGATTTTAATACTGGGGGGGTTAAGGGGGTGGTCGTGCTGCGCCACCAATGATAATTACCTTTAATACAGGAGGCAGGTGCCGGCAGCAGATTAGCAGCAGTTAACCCCTCAGATGCCGCACCTGAGGGGTTAACTGCCGCTGATCGCAGCTCCCTGTCAGAGGCAGGGTGCTGGCTAAGTGATTCTGCTGCCGGCACCTTCCTCCTGTATTAAAAGTTAAAGACAACCTTTCATGGGTCCGGACTTTAAGTTACCAGGCTACGTAGAGCGGCGCCCAGGTATCTCTTTGCACTTACTATTATTCCTGGGCGCCGCTCCATTCGCCCGCTGTGGCCCAGTTACCGTCTCCTGCTCCGTAGGCTAATTACTAATATCGGAGCAATGGGGAGGAGACATCATTGCTCACAGACCAGAGGTGGCAGGAATGATGAAGCAGGGAGCCGATGCCAGCGATGGCTCTCTGCTTCATTATGGCAACTGTCTCCGCTTCCTATGGACGTAGGGACAGCTGCCAGAAAGAGGGACATACCTCGCCCATACCGGGACAGCGGGACAAAACAGGTATAGTAGGTGTAGCAGCACTAGAGGGTATACTGGCCTTATATGTGGTGTTGCACGCGGTGTTAGACGCCAGTCCCTAGCGTCCCTCCAAGTAGGCGACCAAAAAGCAGTAGAACCGCAGCACTCTCTTCTCTCTATAAATCCTTTATTCCATCAAATTCATGCAACGTTTCGACCTGAATGGTCTTTTTCAAGCAACTGACAATAGATCATTACCAGGCTTAAATATCCTCCTTCTAGGAGGGGCTACCACACATGTCATCACAAATCAAAAATAATCTTAAAACAGCATAGGGCAAGGCATCCTTCCAAAATCAGCACACCTGGTACAGCTGGACAGCCACTGAAATCCGGGACTGTCCTGCCGGATCCGAGACGGGTGGGTGGTATGGTGTAGTTGTCACGGTGTGTATGAGTGTAGTTGTCACGGTGTGTATGAGTGTAGTTGATACGGTGTGTATGTGTATGAGTGTAGTTGTCATGGTGTGTATGTGTATGAGTGTAGGTGTCACGGTGTGTATGAGTGTAGTTGTCACGGTGTGTATATGTATGAGTGTAGTTGTCATGGTGTGTATGTGTATGAGTGTAGTTGTCACGGTGTGTATGTGTATGAGTGTAGGTGTCACGGTGTGTAAGTGTAGGTGTGTATGTCATGTGTATGAGTCTAGTTGTCATGGTGTGTATGTGTATGAGTGTAGGTGTCACGGTTTGTATGTGTATGAGTGTAGTGGTCACGGTGTGTATGTGTATGAGTGTAGGTGTCACGGTGTGTATGTGTATGTGTATGAGTGTAGGTGTCACGGTGTGTATGTGTATGAGTGTAGGTGTCACGGTGTGTATGTGTATGAGTGTAGGTGTCACGGTGTGTATATGTATGAGTGTAGGTGTCACGGTGTGTATGTGTATGAGTGTAGGTGTCACGGTGTGTATGAGTGTAGGTGTCACGGTGTGTATGAGTGTAGGTGTCACGGTGTGTATATGTATGAGTGTAGGTGTCACGGTGTGTATGTGTATGAGTGTAGGTGTCACGGTGTGTATGTGTATGAGTGTAGTTGTCACGGTGTGTATGTGTATGAGTGTAGGTCTCACGGTGTGTATGTGTATGAGTGTAGTTGTCACGGTGTGTATGAGTGTAGTTGTCACGGTGTGTATGTGTATAAGTGTAGGTGTCACGGTGTGTATATGTATGAGTGTAGGTGTCACGGTGTGTATGAGTGTAGGTGTCACGGTGTGTATGAGTGTAGGTGTCATGGTGTGTATATGTATGAGTGTAGGTGTCACGGTGTGTATGTGTATGAGTGTAGGTGTCACAGTGTGTATATGTATGAGTGTAGGTGTCACGGTGTGTATGTGTATGAGTGTAGGTGTCACGTGTGTATGTGTATGATTGTAGTTGTCACGGTGTGTATGTGTATATGTGTAGGTGTCACGGTGTGTATGAGTGTAGGTGTCACGGTGTGTATATGTATGAGTGTAGGTGTCACGGTGTGTATGTGTATGAGTGTAGGTGTCACGGTGTGTAAGTGTATGAGTGTAGGTGTCACGGTGTGTATGAGTGTAGGTGTCACGGTGTGTATATGTATGAGTGTAGTTGTCACGGTGTGTATGTGTATGAGTGTAGGTGTCACGGTGTGTATGTGTATGAGTGTAGGTGTCACGGTGTGTATGTGTATGAGTGTAGGTGTCACGGTGTGTAGGTGTATAAGTGTAGGTGTCACGTCTGTGTATACTATACAGTACAGACCAAAAGTTTGGACACAACTTCTCATTCTAAGAGTTTTCTTTATTTTCATGACTATGAAGGCATCTAAACTATGAATTAACACATGTGGAATTATATACATAACAAACAAGTGTGAAACAACTGAAAATATGTCATATTCTAGGTTCTTCAAAGTAGCCACCTTTTGCTTTGATTACTGCTTTGCACACTCTTGGCATTCTCTTGATGAGCTTCAAGAGGTAGTCCCCTGAAATGGTCTTCACTTCACAGGTGTGCCCTGTCAGGTTTAATAAGTGGGATTTCTTGCCTTATAAATGGAGTTGGGACCATCAGTTACGTTGAGGAGAAGTCAGGTGGATACACAGCTGATAGTCCTACTGAATAGACTGTTAGAATTTGTATTATGGCAAGAAAAAAGCAGCTAAGTAAAGAAAAACGAGTGGCCATCATTACTTTAAGAAATGAAGGTCAGTCAGCCGAAAAATTGGGAAAACTTTGAAAGTAAGGGCTATTTGACCATGAAGGATAGTGATGGGGTGCTGCGCCAGATGACCTGGCCTCTACAGTCACCGGACCTGAACCCAATCGAGATGGTTTGGGGTGAGCTGGACCGCAGAGTGAAGGCAAAAGGGCCAACAAGTGCTAAGCATCTCTGGGAACTCCTTCAAGACTGTTGGAAGACCATTTCAGGGGACTACCTCTTGAAGCTCATCAAGAGAATGCCAAGAGTGTGCAAAGCAGTAATCAAAGCAAAAGGTGGCTACTTTGAAGAACCTAGAATATGACATATTTTCAGTTGTTTCACACTTGTTTGTTATGTATATAATTCCACATGTGTTAATTCATAGTTTTGATGCCTTCATAGTCATGAAAATAAAGAAAACTCTTTGAATGAGAAGGTGTGTCCAAACTTTTGGTCTGTACTGTACATATATGTAGGTGTCGGTGTTGTACTCTGTATACATGTGATGTTTGTGTACAGTAGCATGCACTATGTATGAGTGGACCACGGTCATGATTGTAAAGACCTCTGCATCGTGCGCGGCCTGCAGCCACCTCCAGAACGCACACTGTAAGGCCTCTTTCACACGAGCGAGTTTTCCGCGCGGGTGCGATGCATGACGTGAATGCATAGCACCCGCACTGAATCCTGACCCATTCATTTCAATGGGTCTCTGTACATGAGCGTTTTTTTTTTTACGCATCAGTTCTACATTGCGTGAAAAACGCAGCATGTTCTATATTCTGCGATTTTCACACAACCCTGGCCCCAATGAAGTGAATGGAGCATCAGTGAAAAAATTGGCCAACCATTGTCTTTTTCTTTACTACCTCTTGGTCAAGAATAATAAGAGGTGGTCAGGGATGGTCATAGGTGATCAGAAGTGGTCATGGGTGGTAAGGGATGAGCTTATAAACAACATCAGAAGAGGACGTACAGCGGTGCGTCCAGTGCCGATCCCCATACCCTATAATATCGCCTCCACTAATGATGGATGAACAGAAAGCAGAGACTGTAAGCCGTGCACCGGGGTGGGCTTCCCAGGATACAGTGACGTCACGAACGAGGAAAGCAACCCGAACACCAGCTTTTGCCAAAACAGAATTTTACTTAAATGTGGCAATAAACACAACCACAAATGCTGGGAACATACAATAAATTTACATACACCCGGCCCGAAGGCTGAGACCCTTGTGTTGCACAGTGCGGCACGCTCCTATGGATGCAGGAGGAAAGTGCAGTAAGTTACCTACTGGCGGGCACAACTGAACTGCCACACCTTACCTGTTATTGCCCTAAAAAAACAAGAATAACTGTTTGGGTGTCTGGTGCGGGCTAGCCTGCAGTGCAGCACAATAGCTTACAATCTTGCAAAGCTCTACAGTATTCCCCCTCCCATAACTGGTCTGTAGCATGTGTCCGAGTATTTCTTCTGAGCAAAACCCCAGCCTGGCTTGAGTTTGTGGGAATTTTATCAGCTCTCCAATGTGAAATGTCACTTTAAGTTATAGAGTCCTTGCAATGAACAGCAGTAACACTTGTGGCCTGACACAAACAGAAACCCTAACTACCGATGTAACATGGTTAGCACTCCTTTTTTCTGAGATTTCTGAGTTCTGTTATCTAATCTAAGAAAACACCTTCAATTGCTTTTCAATGGCTTTTGTCTCAAGATAATGAAATGAGTTAAGAAATTTGAGTTAACAGCGAGAGTGCTAATCATGGTACATCTGTAACTACCTGCCTGGTCTCAGTCTCTAGGTGCCAGCACTGTAATGAGGTGCGTGCATGATCTTACTGACCCAGGTCTGCTCTGCATCCACTGGTGACTCTGAACAGAACAAATGTCTCTCCAACAAGCATGTGGTACTGCAGTGTATGTCGCTTTGCTCCTCAGCTCTCATCAGCATTCCTGGAAGAAATCATCGTTCCTCTGGACAGTATCAAGGTCTTGAACACGATCAGCTTCTCTTAGCTGCAGCTCTGGTCACTGAGGGATACTCCCACACCTGGATGCCATCGGATTCTCTGCTCACACAGTTCCTTAGTCTCAGCTTCCTCTAAGATGGCTGCTCCCTTTCCTTCTCCAGGCTCTGAAACCCCACCTCTCATGAATATGGAAATATGCAGTCTGTAGCTGTGTTTTGGAAACAGCGGCATCTTGTGGCCAAACAGCAGAATGTCAGTCCAGGTGTCACAACCAGACTGCTGAGAAGCTCTGACAGGAGCTTTCCAGATCCTCCTCCTTGAGTTTCTTTGTTTTGGTTAAGTTCCTCATCTCTTTAGTCTATCTCAGCTGTCATGCAGTTGGACTGATTGCTTCCCTTTAAGTTCCTCCCCATGATGCATTAGGTTGCGGCTTATACAACTTCCTGGAGTGTGTGTGCATGCTGTTTTCTGTTTCCCAGACCTCTGCAAGATAAGTGCTGTTCCTTTATTTGTGATTTTCTGTCTGCTGGATTTTCAGGTGACCCTGACTCCCTCAGTGTCTAGTGTAGGGAGCCGGTGGTCGTGTCCCCTCACTATTGTAGGGTCTTCAGGTATTAGATAGCCGAGGTACGTGGATATGCGCCCATCCACTTTTGGGGTGTTCGCATAGGCTGAGCAATTAGGGAGAGCGGCAGGTCTATTGCAGGGGTCTCCCTTTTGTTCCTTAGTTGTGGATCCAGTAAGTCATTAATTGTATTGCATTGTCTTGTTTCCTGTACACCATCCGTGACATTATAAGCCGCCCAAAACCGTCTCAAGCATGGATCCGGTTTCACTTTTGGCTGAGCGCTTCCAGGGTCTTTCATTGGAGGTAGCTGATCTCCGTAAGACTTTTTCTCAGTTTCAAGTGACCGGTTCAGCTTGCGTTCATGGAGTTTGTTCTGAGCCTAAGATCTCGCTCCCGGATACGTTCTCCGGGGGGTAGTGAGTATTTTGTGCGTTTTAGAGAGGCTTGCAAACTCCATTTTCGCCTTCTTCCCCATTCCTCTGGTGATGAGGAACGGAGGGTGGGGATCATTATATCGCTGCTCAGGGGTAACGCTCAATCCTGGGCCTTTTCGCTGCCGGAGGGGGCACGGCCCCTCCGTTCAGTGGATGAATTCTTTTTAGCCCTGGGTCAGATATATGATGATCCGGATCGTATTGCTCTGGCTGAGTCTAGACTACGTCTGTTATGCCAGGGTAAACAATCCGCAGAGATATACTGCTCAGAATTTCGGAGATGGGCAGCTGATACTGGTTGGAATGATGCTGCACTCCGAAGTCAATTTTGCCATGGTCTTTCAGAGGGATTGAAAGATGCATTTGCCTTTCATGAGAGACCTACCTCCTTGGATTCTGCTATGTCTCAGGCCGTTCGTATTGACAGACGTCTTAGAGAGAGAGGAGAGATCTCTCCTTCCTGTCATACTCAGTCCCGGGACAGTGCAGCGGTCTCTTTCTGTGCGCAGGAGTCTCAGTCGCTGTCAGCCCCTTCTGAGCAGGAGCCCATGCAGCTGGGGTTGATTGCCTCTGACAATAGAAGATTCAGCTCGCATGGGAGGGTTTGTTTTTGTTGTGGAGGTATAAATCATTTGGCAAATGTTTGTCCCTCTAGGAGATTCAGGCAGTCTTCTGGGAGTAATAAAGAAACAAAAAGGAAAAAATCTTTAAAAAATGTTCCGTCTGTTACTATTGGCAGGGTTGAGGCGGAAAATGAAGGTTTTCCGTTTGCTTGTAGTTCCTGTTTTGTCCTGCCTGCTAGGGTGGCGCTAGAGAGCAAGAGCATTTTTTGTGAGATTTTTGTGGATAGTGGAGCAGCTGTCAATCTCATTGATAATCAATTTGCAATAACTCATGGTTTCCAGGTATGCACTTTGGGAAAGGATATTCCTGTTTTTGCTATTGATTCCGCTCCACTTTCTCAGAAATCGTTAAAGGGCATAGTTCACAATATCCGTTTAATTGTGAGTGATGCTCTTGTTGAGGATGTGTCATGTTTCGTCCTTAGCGGTTTGCCTACTCCTCTAGTGTTGGGGCTACCCTGGCTGACTAAACATAACCCCACCATTGATTGGCAAGCGAGGCAAATAAATGGTTGGAGTGACTTTTGCAGAGAGAATTGCCTCATGACATCTGTTTCTGAGGTTTCTACTAAGACTGTACCACCTTTCCTCTCTGAATTTTCGGATGTCTTCTCTGAGAGTGGAGTTCAGGATTTGCCCCCGCACAGGGAGTACGATTGCCCTATTAATCTCATCCCAGGCGCCAAGCTGCCTAAATCTCATTTATACAATCTCTCCCAACCTGAAAGGGTCGCTATGCGTGCCTATATCTCTGAGAGTCTGAGAAAGGGACACATCCGACCCTCGAAGTCACCTGTTGCCGCTGGTTTTTTCTTTGTTAAGAAAAAAGATGGTTCTTTAAGACCTTGTCTGGATTTCAGGGAGCTGAACAGTATCACTATTCGTGATCCTTATCCGCTTCCTCTGATCCCGGACCTGTTTAACCAGGTTGTTGGGGCTAAAGTCTTTTCCAAATTAGATCTAAGAGGGGCATACAACCTGGTCAGGGTCAGAGAAGGAGACGAATGGAAGACGGCTTTCAATACCCCTGAGGGCCATTTTGAGAATTTGGTTATGCCTTTTGGTTTGATGAATGCCCCAGCCGTTTTTCAGCATTTCGTGAACAGCATTTTTTATCATTTAATGGGATGTTTGTTAATGTATTAGTGTATTTGGATGACATTTTGATTTTTTCTCCTGATTTCAAGACTCATAAGGAACACTTACGTCAGGTCTTGCTCATCCTGCGGGAGAATAAATTATACGCAAAACTGGAAAAATGTGTGTTTGCGGTTCCAGAAATTCAATTTCTGGGGTTTCTTCTCTCCGCTTCTGGTTTTCGCATGGACCCCGAGAAGGTCCGCGCTGTGCTTGAGTGGGAGCTTCCTGAGAATCAGAAGGCGCTGATGCGTTTTTTGGGCTTTGCCAATTATTGCAGGAAATTTATTTTGAATTATTCCTCTGTTGTTAAACCACTCACTGATATGACCAGAAAGGGGGTAGATTTTTCTTCCTGGTCGGTAGTGGCGCGTAAGGCCTTTTCTAATATCAAGGAGAGCTTTGCTTCCGCTCCCATCCTGGTACAACCTGATATTTCGTTACCCTTCATAGTTGAGGTTGATGCTTCTGAGGTTGGGGTGGGTGCGGTCTTGTCTCAGGGTTCCTCTCCTGCCAAATGGCAACCATGTGCCTTTTTCTCGAAGAAACTCTCCTCCGCAGAGAGAAATTATGATGTGGGAGATAGGGAATTGTTGGCCATCAAGTTGGCTTTTGAGGAATGGCGCCATTGGCTAGAGGGAGCCAGACACCCTATTACCGTGTTTACTGACCATAAAAATCTGGCCTACTTGGAGTCAGCCAAGCGTCTGAACCCGAGACAGGCCAGATGGTCTTTGTTCTTTTCAAGGTTTAATTTTGTTGTCACGTTCCGCCCTGGGGTTAAGAATGTGAAGGCAGATGCCCTGTCACGTTGTTTTTCGGGAGGTGGGAATTTTGAAGACCCGGGTCCCATTTTGGCTGAAGGTGTGGTGGTCTCTGCTCTTTTTCCTGAATTGGAGGCAGAGGTGCAGGCAGCCCAGTCAGAGGCTCCTGATCTTTGTCCTCCTGGGAGGTTGTTTGTGCCTCTCGCTTTGAGACACAAGATTTTTAAGGAACACCACGATACGGTCCTTGCTGGGCACCCGGGGGCAAGAGCCACACTGGATCTCATCGCTCGGAGATTCTGGTGGCCTGCGCTTCGTAAGTCGGTTGAGGGTTTTGTGGCAGCTTGCGAGACTTGCGCTCGTGCCAAGGTCCCTCATTCACGGCCATCAGGTCCTCTCCTTCCCTTACCCATTCCTTCCCGTCCTTGGACACATCTGTCCATGGACTTCATAACGGACTTGCCTCGTTCCTCGGGGAAGACTGTGATTCTGGTGGTGGTGGACCGTTTTAGCAAAATGGTGCATTTCATCCCTTTTCCTGGTTTGCCCAATGCTAAGACGCTGGCGCAGGCATTTATTGACCACATTGTCAAATTGCATGGTATTCCTTCAGACATAGTCTCTGATAGGGGCACGCAGTTTGTTTCCAGATTCTGGAAGGCTTTCTGTTCTCGCTTGGGGGTTCGGTTGTCATTCTCCTCTGCTTTCCACCCGCAGTCGAATGGCCAGACGGAGCGCGTCAATCAGAATCTGGAGACATATCTGCGCTGTTTTGTGGCGGAGAATCAGGAGGATTGGTGTTCTTTTTTGTCCCTTGCTGAGTTTGCTTTAAATAACTGTCGTCAGGAGTCCTCTGATAAGTCACCATTTTTTGGTGCATATGGGTTTCATCCGCAGTTTGGGACTTTCTCGGGAGAGGGGTCTTCTGGTTTACCTGATGAGGACAGATTCTCCTCGTCTTTGTCATCTATTTGGCAAAAGATTCAGGATAATCTAAAGAGCATGAGTGAGAGATATAAGCGTGTGGCAGATAAGAGACGTGTGCCTGGTCCGGACCTGAATGTTGGTGATCTGGTGTGGTTGTCTACCAAGAATATCAAATTGAAGGTTCCCTCCTGGAAGTTGGGTCCTAGGTTTATTGGGCCTTACAAGATCCTGTCTGTCATCAATCCTGTTGCCTACCGTCTTAATCTTCCTCAGACTTGGAAGATCCATAATGTTTTTCATAAGTCCTTATTGAAACCTTATGTTCAACCTATTGTACCCTCTCCTTTGCCTCCTCCTCCGATTATGGTTGATGGAAATCTTGAATTTCAGGTCTCTAGGATTGTGGATTCTCGTCTTGTCCGCGGTTCCCTCCAGTACCTCGTTCATTGGGAGGGTTATGGTCCTGAGGAGAGGATGTGGGTCCCAGTGACGGACATTAAGGCCACTCGTCTCATCAGGGCTTTCCATAGGTCCCATCCTGAGAAGGTGGGCCCTGAGTGTCCGGAGTCCACTCGTAGAGGGAGGGGTACTGTCACAACCAGACTGCTGAGAAGCTCTGACAGGAGCTTTCCAGATCCTCCTCCTTGAGTTTCTTTGTTTTGGTTAAGTTCCTCATCTCGTTAGTCTATCTCAGCTGTCATGCAGTTGGACTGATTGCTTCCCTTTAAGTTCCTCCCCATGATGCATTAGGTTGCGGCTTATGCAACTTCCTGGAGTGTGTGTGCATGCTGTTTTCTGTTTCCCAGACCTCTGCAAGATAAGTGCTGTTCCTTTATTTGTGATTTTTGGTCTGCTGGATTTTAAGGTGACCCTGACTCCCTCCATGTCTAGTGTAGGGAGCCGGTGGTCGTGTCCCCTCACTATTGTAGGGTCTTCAGGTATTAGATAGCCGAGGTACGTGGATATGCACCCATCCACCTTTGGGGTGTTCGCAAAGGCTGAGCAATTAGGGAGAGTGGCAGGTCTCATGCAGGGGTCTCCCTTTTGTTCCTTAGTTGTGGATCCAGTAAGTCATTAATTGTATTGCATTGTCTTGTTTCCTGTACACCATCCGTGACACCAGGTCATTTAATTTAATCCACACAGAGTTCAGACAATGAGAGCTGTTTCCCCATCTCACAAGACAATGATGAAACCGGAAAATCTGTGTTATTCATACTTTAATATATAATGTTTATGAAAACAAATAAACACACAATGATTACTCCCATCATCCCTACCCCCAGAAGCTTACAATCTAATCTCCCTATAACACACAATACATCACTCCCATCATCCCTGCCCCCAGCAACTCACAATCTAATCTCCATATATTACACACAGTGTATCACTCCCATAATCTCTGTTCCCAGGAGCTCACAATCTAATCTCCCTATATCACACACAATATATCACTCTCATCATCCATGCCTCGAGAACTCTCAATCCCTTTAGATCCGGGGCGTCCATGCTGGTGTTATCTGCTCAGTTTTGCCTCCAGGACCAAAGGTGACGGTGCTGACCCCAGTGTACGGTTCCTCGCCCCAGGCGCCTCGTGATTGTACATGGTCATGGTGGTCACTGGGCGAGTGATGATGATAAAGATGATATTTGGTCCATATGACAGGAATTCTATGGTGAAGGTCTCATCATGTCACCAGTCAGTGAATGGAGCATCTCCTCCAGGAACCTCTCATAGACGACGCTGCTACTTGAAGTTTCCGTAAGTTTCAAATGAATCCAAGTAGCTCCGAACCATCGCAAAGCAGAAGGAATACTGGTCCTGCCAACGAGAGGTCACAGGGCGTGAGAGAGCTGCCCACATCCAAATCTATAGCTCTGAGATCCATAAACAGCATTATCTTGTGATATATCCCTATTAGTGTTGGGCGAGCATGCTTGGCCGAACACTTTTTTACTCGAGCATCGCGGTGTTCGGCCGAGCATCGCGATGCTCGAGTCTCCTCTCCGCACGTCTGTTGGCTCCTACGCAGCCAATAAACGTGCACGTAAGTACTGTCTCTCTCTGTAATGCCGTAGCCATGTTGGTTACTGGCATTACAGTGATTGGCTGGCCAGAACAAGTCACCGGGTGTACAGGTCGAGTATTCCTTTTACCAGTGGTTTGACCTGTATATAGCACCCGATGACACATGGTTTGGTTCAGTGTTAGTCATGGAGAGCTGCAGCAGAAGGGACAGGAACTGTTTATTTATTTTTTTAGGCAGGGATTACTGGTGAAAGGTGTTAGAGACCCAAAAGTTCTTTTAAGGACTATTGTTTTATCTGGCTGTCATATATATTATTTGCGTAATCTGCGCTAAATCGCGTGCAATTGTTTGGCCTCTTCTGACAGTGACACAACCTCTGCTACATCTGTTGTGTTACATTTGCTCTGTGATATTCAGCGCAATTGTTTGGCCACTGGTGACAGCGACATTACAACAACAACAACGAAACATTTGTAAAGCGCTTTTCTTCAGTAGTATAGCACCTGCACTACACCTCCTGTATATCGTGTGTAAAGCGCTTTTCTCCAGTAGTATAGCACCTGCACTACACCTCCTGTATAACGTGTGTAAAGCGCTTTTCTCCAGTAGTATAGCACCTGCACTACACCTCCTGTATAACGTGTGTAAAGCGCTTTTCTCCAGTAGTATAGCACCTGCACTACACCTCCTGTATAACGTGTGTAAAGCGCTTTTCTCCAGTAGTATAGCACCTGCACTACTTCTCCTGTATAAGGTTTGTAAAGCGCTTTTCTCCAGTAGTATAGCACCTGCACTATCCCTCCTGTATAACGTTTGTAAAGCGCTTTTCTCCAGTAGTATAGCACCTGCACTACACCTCCTGTATAACGTGTGTAAAGTGCTTTTCTCCAGTAGTATAGCACCTGCACTACATCTCCTGTATAACGTTTGTAAAGCGCTTTTCTCCAGTAGTATAGCACCTGCACTATCCCTCCTGTATAACGTTTGTAAAGCGCTTTTCTCCAGTAGTATAGCACCTGCACTACACCTTCTGTATAAGGTTTGTAAAGTGCTTTTCTCCAGTAGTATAGCACCTGCACTATCCCTCCTGTATAACGTTTGTAAAGCGCTTTTCTCCAGTAGTATAGCACCTGCACTACACCTCCTGTATAACGTGTGTAAAGCGCTTTTCTCCAGTAGTATAGTACCTGCACTACACCTCCTGTATAAGGTTTGTAAAGGGCTTTTCTCCAGTAGTATAGCACCTGCTCTACACCTCCTGTATAACGTTTGTAAAGCGCTTTTCTCCAGTAGTATAGCACCTGCACTACACCTCCTGTATAACGTGTGTAAAGTGCTTTTCTCCAGTAGTATAGCACCTGCACTACACCTCCTGTATAACGTGTGTAAAGCGCTTTTCTCCAGTAGTATAGCACCTGCACTACTTCTCCTGTATAAGGTTTGTAAAGCGCTTTTCTCCAGTAGTATAGCACCTGCACTATCCCTCCTGTATAACGTTTGTAAAGCGCTTTTCTCCAGTAGTATAGCACCTGCACTATCCCTCCTGTATAACGTTTGTAAAGCCCTTTTCTCCAGTAGTATAGCACCTGCACTATCCCTCCTGTATAACGTTTGTAAAGCCCTTTTCTCCAGTAGTATAGCACCTGCACTATCCCTCCTGTATAACGTTTGTAAAGCGCTTTTCTCCAGTAGTATAGCACCTGCACTATCCCTCCTGTATAACGTTTGTAAAGCCCTTTTCTCCAGTAGTATAGCACCTGCACTACATCTCCTGTATAACGTGTGTAAAGTGCTTTTCTCCAGTAGTATAGCACCTGCACTACACCTCCTGTATAACGTTTGTAAAGTGCTTTTCTCCAGTAGTATAGCACCTGCACTACACCTCCTGTATAACGTTTGTAAAGCGCTTTTCTCCAGTAGTATAGCACCTGCACTACACCTCCTGTATAACGTTTGTAAAGTGCTTTTCTCCAGTAGTATAGCACCTGCACTACATCTCCTGTATAACGTGTGTAAAGCGCTTTTCTCCAGTAGTATAGTACCTGCACTACACCTCCTGTATAAGGTTTGTAAAGGGCTTTTCTCCAGTAGTATAGCACCTGCTCTACACCTCCTGTATAACGTTTGTAAAGCGCTTTTCTCCAGTAGTATAGCACCTGCACTACACCTCCTGTATAACGTTTGTAAAGTGCTTTTCTCCAGTAGTATAGCACCTGCACTACACCTCCTGTATAACGTTTGTAAAGCGCTTTTCTCCAGTAGTATAGCACCTGCACTACACCTCCTGTATAACGTTTGTAAAGTGCTTTTCTCCAGTAGTATAGCACCTGCACTACATCTCCTGTATAACGTTTGTAAAGTGCTTTTCTCCAGTAGTATAGCACCTGCACTACACCTCCTGTATAACGTTTGTAAAGCGCTTTTCTCCAGTAGTATAGCACCTGCACTACACCTCCTGTATAACGTTTGTAAAGCGCTTTTCTCCAGTAGTATAGCACCTGCACTACACCTCCTGTATAACGTTTGTAAAGCGCTTTTCTCCAGTAGTATAGCACCTGCACTACATCTCCTGTATAACGTTTGTAAAGCGCTTTTCTCCAGTAGTATAGCACCTGCACTACACCTCCTGTATAACGTTTGTAAAGCGCTTTTCTCCAGTAGTATAGCACCTGCACTACACCTCCTGTATAACGTTTGTAAAGCCCTTTTCTCCAGTAGTATAGCACCTGCACTATCCCTCCTGTATAACGTTTGTAAAGCCCTTTTCTCCAGTAGTATAGCACCTGCACTATCCCTCCTGTATAACGTTTGTAAAGCGCTTTTCTCCAGTAGTATAGCACCTGCACTATCCCTCCTGTATAACGTTTGTAAAGCCCTTTTCTCCAGTAGTATAGCACCTGCACTACATCTCCTGTATAACGTTTGTAAAGTGCTTTTCTCCAGTAGTATAGCACCTGCACTACACCTCCTGTATAAGGTTTGTAAAGCGCTTTTCTCCAGTAGTATAGCACCTGCACTACACCTCCTGTATAACGTGTGTAAAGCGCTTTTCTCCAGTAGTATAGTACCTGCACTACACCTCCTGTATAAGGTTTGTAAAGGGCTTTTCTCCAGTAGTATAGCACCTGCACTACACCTCCTGTATAACGTTTGTAAAGCGCTTTTCTCCAGTAGTATAGCACCTGCACTACACCTCCTGTATAACGTTTGTAAAGTGCTTTTCTCCAGTAGTATAGCACCTGCACTACACCTCCTGTATAACGTTTGTAAAGCGCTTTTCTCCAGTAGTATAGCACCTGCACTACACCTCCTGTATAACGTTTGTAAAGTGCTTTTCTCCAGTAGTATAGCACCTGCACTACATCTCCTGTATAACGTTTGTAAAGTGCTTTTCTCCAGTAGTATAGCACCTGCACTACACCTCCTGTATAAGGTTTGTAAAGCGCTTTTCTCCAGTAGTATAGCACCTGCACTACACCTCCTGTATAACGTGTGTAAAGCGCTTTTCTCCAGTAGTATAGCACCTGCACTACACCTCCTGTATAACGTGTGTAAAGCGCTTTTCTCCAGTAGTATAGCACCTGCACTACTTCTCCTGTATAAGGTTTGTAAAGCGCTTTTCTCCAGTAGTATAGCACCTGCACTATCCCTCCTGTATAACGTTTGTAAAGCGCTTTTCTCCAGTAGTATAGCACCTGCACTATCCCTCCTGTATAACGTTTGTAAAGCCCTTTTCTCCAGTAGTATAGCACCTGCACTATCCCTCCTGTATAACGTTTGTAAAGCGCTTTTCTCCAGTAGTATAGCACCTGCACTATCCCTCCTGTATAACGTTTGTAAAGCCCTTTTCTCCAGTAGTATAGCACCTGCACTACATCTCCTGTATAACGTTTGTAAAGCCCTTTTCTCCAGTAGTATAGCACCTGCACTACACCTCCTGTATAAGGTTTGTAAAGCGCTTTTCTCCAGTAGTATAGCACCTGCACTACACCTCCTGTATAACGTGTGTAAAGCGCTTTTCTCCAGTAGTATAGCACCTGCACTACACCTCCTGTATAACGTGTGTAAAGCCCTTTTCTCCAGTAGTATAGCACCTGCACTACATCTCCTGTATAACATTTGTAAAGGGCTTTTCTCCAGTAGTATAGAACCTGCACTACACCTCCTGTATAAGGTTTGTAAAGGGCTTTTCTCCAGTAGTATAGCACCTGCTCTACACCTCCTGTATAACGTTTGTAAAGCGCTTTTCTCCAGTAGTATAGCACCTGCACTACACCTCCTGTATAACGTTTGTAAAGTGCTTTTCTCCAGTAGTATAGCACCTGCACTACACCTCCTGTATAACGTTTGTAAAGCGCTTTTCTCCAGTAGTATAGCACCTGCACTACACCTCCTGTATAACGTTTGTAAAGTGCTTTTCTCCAGTAGTATAGCACCTGCACTACATCTCCTGTATAACGTTTGTAAAGTGCTTTTCTCCAGTAGTATAGCACCTGCACTACACCTCCTGTATAAGGTTTGTAAAGTGCTTTTCTCCAGTAGTATAGCACCTGCACTACACCTCCTGTATAACGTGTGTAAAGCGCTTTTCTCCAGTAGTATAGCACCTGCACTACACCTCCTGTATAAGGTTTGTAAAGAGCTTTTCTCCAGTAGTATAGCACCTGCACTACACCTCCTGTATAACGTGTGTAAAGCGCTTTTCTCCAGTAGTATAGCACCTGCACTACTTCTCCTGTATAAGGTTTGTAAAGCGCTTTTCTCCAGTAGTATAGCACCTGCACTATCCCTCCTGTATAACGTTTGTAAAGCGCTTTTCTCCAGTAGTATAGCACCTGCACTATCCCTCCTGTATAACGTTTGTAAAGCCCTTTTCTCCAGTAGTATAGCACCTGCACTATCCCTCCTGTATAACGTTTGTAAAGCCCTTTTCTCCAGTAGTATAGCACCTGCACTACCCCTCCTGTATAACGTTTGTAAAGCGCTTTTCTCCAGTAGTATAGCACCTGCACTATCCCTCCTGTATAACGTTTGTAAAGCCCTTTTCTCCAGTAGTATAGCACCTGCACTACATCTCCTGTATAACGTGTGTAAAGTGCTTTTCTCCAGTAGTATAGCACCTGCACTACACCTCCTGTATAAGGTTTGTAAAGCGCTTTTCTCCAGTAGTATAGCACCTGCACTACACCTCCTGTATAACGTGTGTAAAGCGCTTTTCTCCAGTAGTATAGCACCTGCACTACACCTCCTGTATAACGTGTGTAAAGCGCTTTTCTCCAGTAGTATAGCACCTGCACTACACCTCCTGTATAAGGTTTGTAAAGCGCTTTTCTCCAGTAGTATAGCACCTGCACTACACCTCCTGTATAACGTGTGTAAAGTGCTTTTCTCCAGTAGTATAGAACCTGCACTACACCTCCTGTATAAGGTTTGTAAAGTGCTTTTCTCCAGTAGTATAGCACCTGCACTACACCTCCTGTATAACGTTTGTAAAGCACTTTTCTCCAGTAGTATAGCACCTGCACTACATCTCCTGTATAACGTGTGTAAAGTGCTTTTCTCCAGTAGTATAGCACCTGCACTATACCTCCTGTATAAGGTTTGTAAAGCGCTTTTCTCCAGTAGTATAGCACCTGCACTACCCCTCCTGTATAAGGTTTGTAAAGTGCTTTTCTCCAGTAGTATAGCACCTGCACTATCCCTCCTGTATAACGTTTGTAAAGTGCTTTTCTCCAGTAGTATAGCACCTGCACTATCCCTCCTGTATAACGTTTGTAAAGCGCTTTTCTCCAGTAGTATAGCACCTGCACTACACCTCCTGTATTAGGTTTGTAAAGCGCTTTTCTCCAGTAGTATAGTACCTGCACTATCCCTCCTGTATAACGTGTGTAAAGCACTTTTCTCCAGTAGTATAGCACCTGCACTACACCTCCTGTATAACGTTTGTAAAGTGCTTTTCTCCAGTAGTATAGCACATGCACTACACCTCCTGTATAACGTTTGTAAAGTGCTTTTCTCCAGTAGTATAGCACCTGCACTACATCTCCTGTATAACGTTTGTAAAGCGCTTTTCTCCAGTAGTATAGCACCTGCACTACACCTCCTGTATAACGTGTGTAAAGCGCTTTTCTCCAGTAGTATAGCACCTGCACTACACCTCCTGTATAACGTGTGTAAAGCGCTTTTCTCCAGTAGTATAGCACCTGCACTACTTCTCCTGTATAAGGTTTGTAAAGCGCTTTTCTCCAGTAGTATAGCACCTGCACTATCCCTCCTGTATAACGTTTGTAAAGCGCTTTTCTCCAGTAGTATAGCACCTGCACTATCCCTCCTGTATAACGTTTGTAAAGCGCTTTTCTCCAGTAGTATAGCACCTGCACTACACCTCCTGTATAACGTGTGTAAAGTGCTTTTCTCCAGTAGTATAGCACCTGCACTACATCTCCTGTATAACGTTTGTAAAGCGCTTTTCTCCAGTAGTATAGCACCTGCACTACATCTCCTGTATAACGTTTGTAAAGCGCTTTTCTCCAGTAGTATAGCACCTGCACTATCCCTCCTGTATAACGTTTGTAAAGCGCTTTTCTCCAGTAGTATAGCACCTGCACTACACCTTCTGTATAAGGTTTGTAAAGTGCTTTTCTCCAGTAGTATAGCACCTGCACTATCCCTCCTGTATAACGTTTGTAAAGCCCTTTTCTCCAGTAGTATAGCACCTGCACTACATCTCCTGTATAACGTGTGTAAAGTGCTTTTCTCCAGTAGTATAGCACCTGCACTACACCTCCTGTATAACGTGTGTAAAGCGCTTTTCTCCAGTAGTATAGTACCTGCACTACACCTCCTGTATAAGGTTTGTAAAGGGCTTTTCTCCAGTAGTATAGCACCTGCTCTACACCTCCTGTATAACGTTTGTAAAGCGCTTTTCTCCAGTAGTATAGCACCTGCACTACACCTCCTGTATAACGTTTGTAAAGTGCTTTTCTCCAGTAGTATAGCACCTGCACTACACCTCCTGTATAACGTTTGTAAAGCGCTTTTCTCCAGTAGTATAGCACCTGCACTACACCTCCTGTATAACGTTTGTAAAGTGCTTTTCTCCAGTAGTATAGCACCTGCACTACATCTCCTGTATAACGTTTGTAAAGTGCTTTTCTCCAGTAGTATAGCACCTGCACTACACCTCCTGTATAAGGTTTGTAAAGCGCTTTTCTCCAGTAGTATAGCACCTGCACTACACCTCCTGTATAACGTGTGTAAAGCGCTTTTCTCCAGTAGTATAGCACCTGCACTACACCTCCTGTATAACGTGTGTAAAGCGCTTTTCTCCAGTAGTATAGCACCTGCACTACTTCTCCTGTATAAGGTTTGTAAAGCGCTTTTCTCCAGTAGTATAGCACCTGCACTATCCCTCCTGTATAACGTTTGTAAAGCGCTTTTCTCCAGTAGTATAGCACCTGCACTATCCCTCCTGTATAACGTTTGTAAAGCCCTTTTCTCCAGTAGTATAGCACCTGCACTATCCCTCCTGTATAACGTTTGTAAAGCCCTTTTCTCCAGTAGTATAGCACCTGCACTATCCCTCCTGTATAACGTTTGTAAAGCGCTTTTCTCCAGTAGTATAGCACCTGCACTATCCCTCCTGTATAACGTTTGTAAAGCCCTTTTCTCCAGTAGTATAGCACCTGCACTACATCTCCTGTATAACGTGTGTAAAGTGCTTTTCTCCAGTAGTATAGCACCTGCACTACACCTCCTGTATAAGGTTTGTAAAGCGCTTTTCTCCCGTAGTATAGCACCTGCACTACACCTCCTGTATAACGTGTGTAAAGCGCTTTTCTCCAGTAGTATAGCACCTGCACTACACCTCCTGTATAACGTGTGTAAAGCGCTTTTCTCCAGTAGTATAGCACCTGCACTACACCTCCTGTATAAGGTTTGTAAAGCGCTTTTCTCCAGTAGTATAGCACCTGCACTACACCTCCTGTATAACGTGTGTAAAGTGCTTTTCTCCAGTAGTATAGAACCTGCACTACACCTCCTGTATAAGGTTTGTAAAGTGCTTTTCTCCAGTAGTATAGCACCTGCACTACACCTCCTGTATAACGTTTGTAAAGCACTTTTCTCCAGTAGTATAGCACCTGCACTACATCTCCTGTATAACGTGTGTAAAGTGCTTTTCTCCAGTAGTATAGCACCTGCACTATACCTCCTGTATAAGGTTTGTAAAGCGCTTTTCTCCAGTAGTATAGCACCTGCACTACCCCTCCTGTATAAGGTTTGTAAAGTGCTTTTCTCCAGTAGTATAGCACCTGCACTATCCCTCCTGTATAACGTTTGTAAAGTGCTTTTCTCCAGTAGTATAGCACCTGCACTATCCCTCCTGTATAACGTTTGTAAAGCGCTTTTCTCCAGTAGTATAGCACCTGCACTACACCTCCTGTATTAGGTTTGTAAAGCGCTTTTCTCCAGTAGTATAGTACCTGCACTATCCCTCCTGTATAACGTGTGTAAAGCACTTTTCTCCAGTAGTATAGCACCTGCACTACACCTCCTGTATAACGTTTGTAAAGTGCTTTTCTCCAGTAGTATAGCACATGCACTACACCTCCTGTATAACGTTTGTAAAGTGCTTTTCTCCAGTAGTATAGCACCTGCACTACATCTCCTGTATAACGTTTGTAAAGCGCTTTTCTCCAGTAGTATAGCACCTGCACTACATCTCCTGTATAACGTGTGTAAAGTGCTTTTCTCCAGTAGTATAGCACCTGCACTATACCTCCTGTATAAGGTTTGTAAAGCGCTTTTCTCCAGTAGTATAGCACCTGCACTACCCCTCCTGTATAAGGTTTGTAAAGTGCTTTTCTCCAGTAGTATAGCACCTGCACTATCCCTCCTGTATAACGTTTGTAAAGTGCTTTTCTCCAGTAGTATAGCACCTGCACTATCCCTCCTGTATAACGTGTGTAAAGTGCTTTTCTCCAGTAGTATAGCACCTGCACTACACCTCCTGTATAACGTGTGTAAAGCGCTTTTCTCCAGTAGTATAGCACCTGCACTATCCCTCCTGTATAACGTGTGTAAAGTGCTTTTCTCCAGTAGTATAGCACCTGCACTACACCTCCTGTATAAGGTTTGTAAAGCGCTTTTCTCCAGTAGTATAGTACCTGCACTATCCCTCCTGTATAACGTGTGTAAAGCACTTTTCTCCAGTAGTATAGCACCTGCACTACACCTCCTGTATAACGTTTGTAAAGTGCTTTTCTCCAGTAGTATAGCACCTGCACTACATCTCCTGTATAACGTTTGTAAAGCGCTTTTCTCCAGTAGTATAGAACCTGCACTACACCTCCTGTATAAGGTTTGTAAAGTGCTTTTCTCCAGTAGTATAGCACCTGCACTATCCCTCCTGTATAACGTGTGTAAAGCGCTTTTCTCCAGTAGTATAGCACCTGCACTACACCTCCTGTATAAGGTTTGTAAAGCGCTTTTCTCCAGTAGTATAGCACCTGCACTATCCCTCCTGTATAACGTTTGTAAAGCGCTTTTCTCCAGTAGTATAGCACCTGCACTACACCTCCTGTATAACGTGTGTAAAGTGCTTTTCTCCAGTAGTATAGCACCTGCACTACATCTCCTGTATAACGTTTGTAAAGCGCTTTTCTCCAGTAGTATAGCACCTGCACTATCCCTCCTGTATAACGTTTGTAAAGCGCTTTTCTCCAGTAGTATAGCACCTGCACTACACCTTCTGTATAAGGTTTGTAAAGTGCTTTTCTCCAGTAGTATAGCACCTGCACTATCCCTCCTGTATAACGTTTGTAAAGCCCTTTTCTCCAGTAGTATAGCACCTGCACTACATCTCCTGTATAACGTGTGTAAAGTGCTTTTCTCCAGTAGTATAGCACCTGCACTACACCTCCTGTATAACGTGTGTAAAGCGCTTTTCTCCAGTAGTATAGTACCTGCACTACACCTCCTGTATAAGGTTTGTAAAGGGCTTTTCTCCAGTAGTATAGCACCTGCTCTACACCTCCTGTATAACGTTTGTAAAGCGCTTTTCTCCAGTAGTATAGCACCTGCACTACACCTTCTGTATAACGTTTGTAAAGTGCTTTTCTCCAGTAGTATAGCACCTGCACTACACCTCCTGTATAACGTTTGTAAAGCGCTTTTCTCCAGTAGTATAGCACCTGCACTACACCTCCTGTATAACGTTTGTAAAGTGCTTTTCTCCAGTAGTATAGCACCTGCACTACATCTCCTGTATAACGTTTGTAAAGTGCTTTTCTCCAGTAGTATAGCACCTGCACTACACCTCCTGTATAAGGTTTGTAAAGCGCTTTTCTCCAGTAGTATAGCACCTGCACTACACCTCCTGTATAACGTGTGTAAAGCGCTTTTCTCCAGTAGTATAGCACCTGCACTACACCTCCTGTATAACGTGTGTAAAGCGCTTTTCTCCAGTAGTATAGCACCTGCACTACACCTCCTGTATAAGGTTTGTAAAGCGCTTTTCTCCAGTAGTATAGCACCTGCACTATCCCTCCTGTATAACGTTTGTAAAGCGCTTTTCTCCAGTAGTATAGCACCTGCACTATCCCTCCTGTATAACGTTTGTAAAGCCCTTTTCTCCAGTAGTATAGCACCTGCACTATCCCTCCTGTATAACGTTTGTAAAGCCCTTTTCTCCAGTAGTATAGCACCTGCACTATCCCTCCTGTATAACGTTTGTAAAGCGCTTTTCTCCAGTAGTATAGCACCTGCACTATCCCTCCTGTATAACGTTTGTAAAGCCCTTTTCTCCAGTAGTATAGCACCTGCACTACATCTCCTGTATAACGTGTGTAAAGTGCTTTTCTCCAGTAGTATAGCACCTGCACTACACCTCCTGTATAAGGTTTGTAAAGCGCTTTTCTCCAGTAGTATAGCACCTGCACTACACCTCCTGTATAACGTGTGTAAAGCGCTTTTCTCCAGTAGTATAGCACCTGCACTACACCTCCTGTATAACGTGTGTAAAGCGCTTTTCTCCAGTAGTATAGCACCTGCACTACACCTCCTGTATAAGGTTTGTAAAGCGCTTTTCTCCAGTAGTATAGCACCTGCACTACACCTCCTGTATAACGTGTGTAAAGTGCTTTTCTCCAGTAGTATAGAACCTGCACTACACCTCCTGTATAAGGTTTGTAAAGTGCTTTTCTCCAGTAGTATAGCACCTGCACTACACCTCCTGTATAACGTTTGTAAAGCACTTTTCTCCAGTAGTATAGCACCTGCACTACATCTCCTGTATAACGTGTGTAAAGTGCTTTTCTCCAGTAGTATAGCACCTGCACTACACCTCCTGTATAACGTTTGTAAAGCGCTTTTCTCCAGTAGTATAGCACCTGCACTACCCCTCCTGTATAAGGTTTGTAAAGTGCTTTTCTCCAGTAGTATAGCACCTGCACTATCCCTCCTGTATAACGTTTGTAAAGTGCTTTTCTCCAGTAGTATAGCACCTGCACTACACCTCCTGTATAACGTTTGTAAAGCGCTTTTCTCCAGTAGTATAGCACCTGCACTACACCTCCTGTATAACGTTTGTAAAGCGCTTTTCTCCAGTAGTATAGTACCTGCACTACACCTCCTGTATAACGTTTGTAAAGTGCTTTTCTCCAGTAGTATAGCACCTGCACTACACCTCCTGTATAAGGTTTGTAAAGCGCTTTTCTCCAGTAGTATAGTACCTGCACTACACCTCCTGTATAACGTTTGTAAAGCACTTTTCTCCAGTAGTATAGCACCTGCACTACACCTCCTGTATAACGTTTGTAAAGTGCTTTTCTCCAGTAGTATAGCACATGCACTACACCTCCTGTATAACGTTTGTAAAGTGCTTTTCTCCAGTAGTATAGCACCTGCACTACATCTCCTGTATAACGTTTGTAAAGCGCTTTTCTCCAGTAGTATAGCACCTGCACTACATCTCCTGTATAACGTTTGTAAAGTGCTTTTCTCCAGTAGTATAGCACCTGCACTATACCTCCTGTATAAGGTTTGTAAAGCGCTTTTCTCCAGTAGTATAGCACCTGCACTACCCCTCCTGTATAAGGTTTGTAAAGTGCTTTTCTCCAGTAGTATAGCACCTGCACTATCCCTCCTGTATAACGTTTGTAAAGTGCTTTTCTCCAGTAGTATAGCACCTGCACTATCCCTCCTGTATAACGTGTGTAAAGTGCTTTTCTCCAGTAGTATAGCACCTGCACTACACCTCCTGTATAAGGTTTGTAAAGCGCTTTTCTCCAGTAGTATAGTACCTGCACTATCCCTCCTGTATAACGTGTGTAAAGCACTTTTCTCCAGTAGTATAGCACCTGCACTACATCTCCTGTATAACGTTTGTAAAGCGCTTTTCTCCAGTAGTATAGAACCTGCACTACACCTCCTGTATAAGGTTTGTAAAGTGCTTTTCTCCAGTAGTATAGCACCTGCACTATCCCTCCTGTATAACGTGTGTAAAGCGCTTTTCTCCAGTAGTATAGCACCTGCACTACACCTCCTGTATAACGTGTGTAAAGCGCTTTTCTCCAGTAGTATAGCACCTGCACTACACCTCCTGTATAAGGTTTGTAAAGCGCTTTTCTCCAGTAGTATAGCACCTGCACTATCCCTCCTGTATAACGTTTGTAAAGCGCTTTTCTCCAGTAGTATAGCACCTGCACTACACCTCCTGTATAACGTTTGTAAAGTGCTTTTCTCCAGTAGTATAGCACCTGCACTATACCTCCTGTATAACGTGTGTAAAGTGCTTTTCTCCAGTAGTATAGCACCTGCACTACACCTCCTGTATAAGGTTTGTAAAGGGCTTTTCTCCAGTAGTATAGAACCTGCACTACATCTCCTGTATAACGTGTGTAAAGCGCTTTTCTCCAGTAGTATAGCACCTGCACTACACCTCCTGTATAACGTTTGTAAAGTGCTTTTCTCCAGTAGTATAGAACCTGCACTACACCTCCTGTATAACGTGTGTAAAGCGCTTTTCTCCAGTAGTATAGCACCTGCACTACACCTCCTGTATAAGGTTTGTAAAGCGCTTTTCTCCAGTAGTATAGCACCTGCACTACACCTCCTGTATAACGTGTGTAAAGTGCTTTTCTCCAGTAGTATAGAACCTGCACTACATCTCCTGTATAACGTGTGTAAAGTGCTTTTCTCCAGTAGTATAGAACCTGCACTATCCCTCCTGTATAACGTTTGTAAAGTGCTTTTCTCCAGTAGTATAGCACCTGCACTACATCTCCTGTATAACGTGTGTAAAGTGCTTTTCTCCAGTAGTATAGCACCTGCACTACACCTCCTGTATAAGGTTTGTAAAGCGCTTTTCTCCAGTAGTATAGCACCTGCACTACACCTCCTGTATTAGGTTTGTAAAGCGCTTTTCTCCAGTAGTATAGTACCTGCACTATCCCTCCTGTATAACGTGTGTAAAGTGCTTTTCTCCAGTAGTATAGCACCTGCACTACACCTCCTGTATAAGGTTTGTAAAGCGCTTTTCTCCAGTAGTATAGTACCTGCACTATCCCTCCTGTATAACGTGTGTAAAGCACTTTTCTCCAGTAGTATAGCACCTGCACTACACCTCCTGTATAACGTTTGTAAAGTGCTTTTCTCCAGTAGTATAGCACATGCACTACACCTCCTGTATAACGTTTGTAAAGTGCTTTTCTCCAGTAGTATAGCACCTGCACTACATCTCCTGTATAACGTTTGTAAAGCGCTTTTCTCCAGTAGTATAGCACCTGCACTACATCTCCTGTATAACGTGTGTAAAGTGCTTTTCTCCAGTAGTATAGCACCTGCACTATACCTCCTGTATAAGGTTTGTAAAGCGCTTTTCTCCAGTAGTATAGCACCTGCACTACCCCTCCTGTATAAGGTTTGTAAAGTGCTTTTCTCCAGTAGTATAGCACCTGCACTATCCCTCCTGTATAACGTTTGTAAAGTGCTTTTCTCCAGTAGTATAGCACCTGCACTATCCCTCCTGTATAACGTGTGTAAAGTGCTTTTCTCCAGTAGTATAGCACCTGCACTACACCTCCTGTATAAGGTTTGTAAAGCGCTTTTCTCCAGTAGTATAGTACCTGCACTATCCCTCCTGTATAACGTGTGTAAAGCACTTTTCTCCAGTAGTATAGCACCTGCACTACATCTCCTGTATAACGTTTGTAAAGCGCTTTTCTCCAGTAGTATAGAACCTGCACTACACCTCCTGTATAAGGTTTGTAAAGTGCTTTTCTCCAGTAGTATAGCACCTGCACTATCCCTCCTGTATAACGTGTGTAAAGCGCTTTTCTCCAGTAGTATAGCACCTGCACTACACCTCCTGTATAACGTGTGTAAAGCGCTTTTCTCCAGTAGTATAGCACCTGCACTACACCTCCTGTATAAGGTTTGTAAAGCGCTTTTCTCCAGTAGTATAGCACCTGCACTATCCCTCCTGTATAACGTTTGTAAAGCGCTTTTCTCCAGTAGTATAGCACCTGCACTACACCTCCTGTATAACGTTTGTAAAGTGCTTTTCTCCAGTAGTATAGCACCTGCACTATACCTCCTGTATAACGTGTGTAAAGTGCTTTTCTCCAGTAGTATAGCACCTGCACTACACCTCCTGTATAAGGTTTGTAAAGGGCTTTTCTCCAGTAGTATAGAACCTGCACTACATCTCCTGTATAACGTGTGTAAAGCGCTTTTCTCCAGTAGTATAGCACCTGCACTACACCTCCTGTATAACGTTTGTAAAGTGCTTTTCTCCAGTAGTATAGAACCTGCACTACACCTCCTGTATAACGTGTGTAAAGCGCTTTTCTCCAGTAGTATAGCACCTGCACTACACCTCCTGTATAAGGTTTGTAAAGCGCTTTTCTCCAGTAGTATAGCACCTGCACTACACCTCCTGTATAACGTGTGTAAAGTGCTTTTCTCCAGTAGTATAGAACCTGCACTACATCTCCTGTATAACGTGTGTAAAGTGCTTTTCTCCAGTAGTATAGAACCTGCACTATCCCTCCTGTATAACGTTTGTAAAGTGCTTTTCTCCAGTAGTATAGCACCTGCACTACATCTCCTGTATAACGTGTGTAAAGTGCTTTTCTCCAGTAGTATAGCACCTG
Source organism: Bufo bufo (assembly GCF_905171765.1). NCBI lineage: Eukaryota > Metazoa > Chordata > Amphibia > Anura > Bufonidae > Bufo > Bufo bufo. Next base: position 4,145,396 of record NC_053390.1, read on the forward strand.
CACTACACCTCCTGTATAAGGTTTGTAAAGCGCTTTTCTCCAGTAGTATAGCACCTGCACTACACCTCCTGTATAACGTGTGTAAAGTGCTTTTCTCCAGTAGTATAGAACCTGCACTACATCTCCTGTATAACGTGTGTAAAGTGCTTTTCTCCAGTAGTATAGCACCTGCACTATCCCTCCTGTATAACGTTTGTAAAGCGCTTTTCTCCAGTAGTATAGAACCTGCACTACACCTCCTATATAACGTGTGTAAAGCGCTTTTCTCCAGTAGTATAGCACCTGCACTACACCTCCTGTATAAGGTTTGTAAAGCGCTTTTCTCCAGTAGTATAGCACCTGCACTACACCTCCTGTATAACGTGTGTAAAGCGCTTTTCTCCAGTAGTATAGCACCTGCACTACACCTCCTGTATAAGGTTTGTAAAGCGCTTTTCTCCAGTAGTATAGAACCTGCACTATCCCTCCTGTATAACGTGTGTAAAGTGCTTTTCTCCAGTAGTATAGCACCTGCACTATCCCTCCTGTATAACGTGTGTAAAGTGCTTTTCTCCAGTAGTATAGCACCTGCACTACACCTCCTGTATAAGGTTTGTAAAGGGCTTTTCTCCAGTAGTATAGCACCTGCACTACACCTCCTGTATAACGTTTGTAAAGGGCTTTTCTCCAGTAGTATAGCACCTGCACTACACCTCCTGAATAACGTTTGTAAAGGGCTTTTCTCCAGTAGTATAGAACCTGCCCTACATCTCCTGTATAACGTGTGTAAAGCGCTTTTCTCCAGTAGTATAGCACCTGCACTACACCTCCTGTATAACGTTTGTAAAGGGCTTTTCTCCAGTAGTATAGCACCTGCACTACACCTCCTGTATAACGTTTGTAAAGGGCTTTTCTCCAGTAGTATAGCACCTGCACTACACCTCCTGTATAACGTGTGTAAAGCGCTTTTCTCCAGTAGTATAGCACCTGCACTATCCCTCCTGTATAAGGTTTGTAAAGCGCTTTTCTCCAGTAGTATAGCACCTGCACTATCCCTCCTGTATAACATTTGTAAAGTGCTTTTCTCCAGTAGTATAGCACCTGCACTACACCTCCTGTATAAGGTTTGTAAAGCGCTTTTCTCCAGTAGTATAGCACCTGCACTATCCCTCCTGTATAACGTTTGTAAAGTGCTTTTCTCCAGTAGTATAGCACCTGCACTACACCTCCTGTATAAGGTTTGTAAAGCGCTTTTCTCCAGTAGTATAGAACCTGCACTACACCTCCTGTATAAGGTTTGTAAAGCGCTTTTCTCAAGTAGTATAGCACCTGCTCTACACCTCCTGTATAACGTGTGTAAAGTGCTTTTCTCCAGTAGTATAGAACCTGCACTACACCTCCTGTATAACGTGTGTAAAGTGCTTTTCTCCAGTAGTATAGCACCTGCACTACACCTCCTGTATAACATTTGTAAAGTGCTTTTCTCCAGTAGTATAGCACCTGCACTACACCTCCTGTATAAGGTTTGTAAAGCGCTTTTCTCCAGTAGTATAGCACCTGCACTATCCCTCCTGTATAACGTTTGTAAAGCGCTTTTCTCAAGTAGTATAGCACCTGCACTACACCTCCTGTATAACGTGTGTAAAGCGCTTTTCTCCAGTAGTATAGCACCTGCACTACACCTCCTGTATAACGTGTGTAAAGTGCTTTTTTCCAGTAGTATAGCACCTGCACTACACCTCCTGTATAACGTGTGTAAAGTGCTTTTCTCCAGTAGTATAGCACCTGCACTACACCTCCTGTATAACGTGTGTAAAGTGCTTTTCTCCAGTAGTATAGCACCTGCACTACACCTCCTGTATAAGGTTTGTAAAGGGCTTTTCTCCAGTAGTATAGCACCTGCTCTACACCTCCTGTATAACGTGTGTAAAGCGCTTTTCTCCAGTAGTATAGCACCTGCACTACATCTCCTGTATAACGTGTGTAAAGTGCTTTTCTCCAGTAGTATAGCACCTGCACTACACCTCCTGTATAACGTGTGTAAAGTGCTTTTCTCCCGTAGTATAGCACCTGCACTACATCTCCTGTATAACGTGTGTAAAGCGCTTTTCTCCAGTAGTATAGCACCTGCACTACACCTCCTGTATAACGTGTGTAAAGTGCTTTTCTCCAGTAGTATAGCACCTGCACTATCCCTCCTGTATAACGTGTGTAAAGTGCTTTTCTCCAGTAGTATAGCACCTGCACTACATCTCCTGTATAACGTGTGTAAAGTGCTTTTCTCCAGTAGTATAGCACCTGCACTACATCTCCTGTATAACGTGTGTAAAGTGCTTTTCTCCAGTAGTATAGAACCTGCACTACACCTCCTGTATAACGTGTGTAAAGCGCTTTTCTCCAGTAGTATAGCACCTGCACTACACCTCCTGTATATCGTGTGTAAAGTGCTTTTCTCCCGTAGTATAGCACCTGCACTACACCTCCTGTATAACGTGTGTAAAGCGCTTTTCTCCAGTAGTATAGCACCTGCACTACACCTCCTGTATATCGTGTGTAAAGTGCTTTTCTCCCGTAGTATAGCACCTGCACTACATCTCCTGTATAACGTGTGTAAAGCGCTTTTCTCCAGTAGTATAGCACCTGCACTACACCTCCTGTATAACGTGTGTAAAGTGCTTTTCTCCAGTAGTATAGCACCTGCACTACACCTCCTGTATAACGTGTGTAAAGTGCTTTTCTCCAGTAGTATAGAACCTGCACTACATCTCCTGTATAACGTGTGTAAAGTGCTTTTCTCCAGTAGTATAGCACCTGCACTACACCTCCTGTATAACGTGTGTAAAGCGCTTTTCTCCAGTAGTATAGCACCTGCACTACACCTCCTGTATAAGGTTTGTAAAGCGCTTTTCTCCAGTAGTATAGAACCTGCCCTACATCTCCTGTATAACGTGTGTAAAGCGCTTTTCTCCAGTAGTATAGCACCTGCACTATTCCTCCTGTATAACGTGTGTAAAGCGCTTTTCTCCAGTAGTATAGCACCTGCACTACACCTCCTGTATAACGTGTGTAAAGTGCTTTTCTCCAGTAGTATAGCACCTGCACTACACCTCCTGTATAACGTGTGTAAAGTGCTTTTCTCCAGTAGTATAGAACCTGCACTATCCCTCCTGTATAAGGTTTGTAAAGCGCTTTTCTCCAGTAGTATAGCACCTGCACTACACCTCCTGTATAACGTGTGTAAAGCGCTTTTCTCCAGTAGTATAGCACCTGCACTATCCCTCCTGTATAAGGTTTGTAAAGCGCTTTTCTCCAGTAGTATAGCACCTGCACTACACCTCCTGTATAACGTGTGTAAAGCGCTTTTCTCCAGTAGTATAGCACCTGCACTATCCCTCCTGTATAAGGTTTGTAAAGCGCTTTTCTCCAGTAGTATAGCACCTGCACTACACCTCCTGTATAACGTTTGTAAAGGGCTTTTCTCCAGTAGTATAGCACCTGCACTACACCTCCTGTATAAGGTTTGTAAAGCGCTTTTCTCCAGTAGTATAGAACCTGCACTACACCTCCTGTATAAGGTTTGTAAAGCGCTTTTCTCCAGTAGTATAGCACCTGCTCTACACCTCCTGTATAACGTGTGTAAAGCGCTTTTCTCCAGTAGTATAGCACCTGCACTACACCTCCTGTATAAGGTTTGTAAAGTGCTTTTCTCCAGTAGTATAGCACCTGCACTACACCTCCTGTATAACGTTTGTAAAGCGCTTTTCTCCAGTAGTATAGCACCTGCACTACACCTCCTGTATAACGTGTGTAAAGCGCTTTTCTCCAGTAGTATAGCACCTGCACTACACCTCCTGTATAAGGTTTGTAAAGTGCTTTTCTCCAGTAGTATAGCACCTGCACTATCCCTCCTGTATAACGTTTGTAAAGTGCTTTTCTCCAGTAGTATAGCACCTGCACTATTCCTCCTGTATAACGTGTGTAAAGCGCTTTTCTCCAGTAGTATAGCACCTGCACTACACCTCCTGTATAACGTTTGTAAAGGGCTTTTCTCCAGTAGTATAGCACCTGCTCTACACCTCCTGTATAACGTGTGTAAAGCGCTTTTCTCCAGTAGTATAGCACCTGCACTATTCCTCCTGTATAACGTGTGTAAAGCGCTTTTCTCCAGTAGTATAGCACCTGCACTACACCTCCTGTATAACGTGTGTAAAGCGCTTTTCTCCAGTAGTATAGCACCTGCACTACACCTCCTGTATAACGTGTGTAAAGTGCTTTTCTCCAGTAGTATAGCACCTGCACTACACCTCCTGTATAAGGTTTGTAAAGCGCTTTTCTCCAGTAGTATAGAACCTGCACTACACCTCCTGTATAAGGTTTGTAAAGGGCTTTTCTCCAGTAGTATAGCACCTGCTCTACACCTCCTGTATAACGTGTGTAAAGCGCTTTTCTCCAGTAGTATAGCACCTGCACTACACCTCCTGTATAAGGTTTGTAAAGCGCTTTTCTCCAGTAGTATAGCACCTGCACTACATCTCCTGTATAACGTGTGTAAAGTGCTTTTCTCCAGTAGTATAGCACCTGCACTACACCTCCTGTATAAGGTTTGTAAAGGGCTTTTCTCCAGTAGTATAGCACCTGCTCTACACCTCCTGTATAACGTGTGTAAAGCGCTTTTCTCCAGTAGTATAGCACCTGCACTACACCTCCTGTATAAGGTTTGTAAAGAGCTTTTCTCCAGTAGTATAGAACCTGCACTACACCTCCTGTATATTGTGTGTAAAGTGCTTTTCTCCAGTAGTATAGCACCTGCACTACATCTCCTGTATAACGTGTGTAAAGTGCTTTTCTCCAGTAGTATAGCACCTGCACTACACCTCCTGTATAACGTGTGTAAAGCGCTTTTCTCCAGTAGTATAGCACCTGCACTACCCCTCCTGTATAACGTTTCCGCATCCTAAATATCTGTGACCTTCAGTCTAATTTATTTGCGCATACACTTACAAAACCTTAGTAACCGCCATTATCCATGTGTGAGTGCGCTTTGTGTTACCGTGTGTCTGCTGTTAGTGGGGTCAGTACTATGGCGAGCCTGCCTTCCAGGGGGACAGGGTGTCACACCTGGTCACGCCCCTGCCGGGTCACATGATAGGGCAGTCCCCATACCTGAAAGGGTGTCACACCTGGTCACGCCCCTGCCGGGTCACATGATAGGGCAGTCCCCGTACCTGACAGGGTGTCACGCCCTCTGCCGGGTCACATGATAGGGCGGTCCCCGTACCTGACAGGGTGTCACACCTGGTCACGCCCTCTGCCGGGTCACATGATAGGGCAGTCCCCGTACCTGACAGGGTGTCACGCCCTCTGCCGGGTCACATGATAGGGCGGTCCCCGTACCTGACAGGGTGTCACGCCCTTTGCCGGGTCACATGATAGGGCGGTCCCCGTACCTGACAGGGTGTCACGCCCTCTGCCGGGTCACATGATAGGGCGGTCCCCGTACCTGACAGGGTGTCACGCCCTCTGCCGGGTCACATGATGGGGTGCACACAACTTACCACACAGCACTTACCTTACTAGGGATAAACTGGCAGCGTCTTTTCCGGAGCAACCGCACGGCCTGGGACACGTCTACGACGCCATCACTGCGGATCTGATCACAGAGAAACAGGCCGGCGCAGAACAGTCCGCAGCGGCTCGCACCGTCACTGCAGACATACACAGGCGGATCGTTATTATCAGTGTCTGCAATCACTTCCAAAGCTGCAGACAATTCTGCTGGTACAGCATGTCCTATACTCCAGTCACACCCAAACCTGCAGACACACTTCTGCTGTTACATCATGTCCTATACTCCAGTCACATACAAACCTGCAGACACACTTCTCCTGTTACATAATGTCCTATACTCCAGTCACATACAAACCTGCAGACACACTTCTGCTGTTACATAATGTCCTATACTCCAGTAACATACAAACCTGCAGACACACTTCTGCTGTTACATCATGTCCTATACTCCAGTCACATACAAACCTGCAGACAATTCTGCTGGTACAGCATGTCCTATACTCCAGTCACACCCAAACCTGCAGACACACTTCTGCTGTTACATCATGTCCTATACTCCAGTCACATACAAACCTGCAGACACACTTCTGCTGTTACATCATGTCCTATACTCCAGTCACATACAAACCTGCAGACACAATTCTGGTGTTACAGCATGTCCAATACTCCAGCCACATCCAAACCTGCAGACACACTTCTGCTGTTACATCATGTCCTATACTCAAGTCACATACAAACCTGCAGACACAATTCTGGTGTTACAGTATGTACTATACTCCACTCGCATCCAAAGCTGCAGACACAATTCTGCTGGTACAGCATTTCCTATACTCCAGTCACATCCAAAGCTGTTCTTACAGTTCTGGGTGCTGCCCCCTGCTGGTTTGGAATGTACACAGGGGTATATACCACACACTGACCTGCAGGTGACCAGGATGTGGCTGTCCGCCATCTGCTGTTGACGTTTTTCCACGTCCCCGATCAGGGTGACGAGGGCGGACGGATTGTGAGGGAGATCCCGCTCCAGGGGCCACGAGTCCAGCTGCCACAGCGTCACGTCCAGGGCAGAGTCCAACATCTGGAAGATCATGTGATCCAGGAACACAGTAACCAGCCAATCACTGGGGACATCAGTCACATGACCGTCTACACTCACCTCGCCAGCCCTCCTCACACTCAGCGACGTCCGCCTGTAGCCGTTCTCTGACTGATTGACAGTCGCCATGACGATAAAGCCCCCATAACTGGATTCTCCCCGATGTGGCCAAAAGTGCAACAAGCCGATCTGCGGGCGAGACGTCCAAAAAGATGATATTATTACACGGGGCCCTGAATCCAGAGGGTCTGTTACAATGTGTCAGTGTGAACAGCGCTCTGTGAGCTCAGCACTGCACATATCTCTCCTGTCCAGAGGGTCTGTTACAATGTGTCAGTGTGAACAGCGCTCTGTGAGCTCAGCACTGCACATATCTCTCTCCTGTCCGGAGGGTCTGTTACAATGTGTCAGTGTGAACAGCGCTCTGTGAGCTCAGCACTGCACATATCTCTCCTGTCCGGAGGGTCTGTTACAATGTGTCAGTGTGAACAGCGCTCTGTGAGCTCAGCACTGCACATATCTCTCCTGTCCGGAGGGTCTGTTACAATGTGTCAGTGTGAACAATGCTCTGTGAGCTCAGCACTGCACATATCTCTCCTGTCCGGAGGGTCTGTTACAATGTGTCAGTGTGAACAGCGCTCTGTGAGCTCAGCACTGCACATATCTCTCCTGTCCAGAGGGTCTGTTACAATGTGTCAGTGTGAACAATGCTCTGTGAGCTCAGCACTGCACATATCTCTCCTGTCCGGAGGGTCTGTTACAATGTGTCAGTCTGAACAATGCTCTGTGAGCTCAGCACTGCACATATCTCTCCTGTCCAGAGGGTCTGTTACAATGTGTCAGTGTGAACAATGCTCTGTGAGCTCAGCACTGCACATATCTCTCCTGTCCAGAGGGTCTGTTACAATGTGTCAGTGTGAACAGCGCTCTGTGAGCTCAGCACTGCACATATCTCTCCTGTCCGGAGGGTCTGTTACAATGTGTCAGTGTGAACAGCGCTCTGTGAGCTCAGCACTGCACATATCTCTCCTGTCCGGATGGTCTGTTACAATGTGTCAGTGTGAACAGCGCTCTGTGAGCTCAGCACTGCACATATCTCTCCTGTCCAGAGGGTCTGTTACAATGTGTCAGTCTGAACAATGCTCTGTGAGCTCAGCACTGCACATATCTCTCTCCTGTCCAGAGGGTCTGTTACAATGTGTCAGTGTGAACAATGCTCTGTGAGCTCAGCACTGCACATATCTCTCCTGTCCGGAGGGTCTGTTACAATGTGTCAGTCTGAACAATGCTCTGTGAGCTCAGCACTGCACATCTCTCTCCTGTCCGGAGGGTCTGTTACAATGTGTCAGTGTGAACAGCGCTCTGTGAGCTCAGCACTGCACATATCTCTCCTGTCCAGAGGGTCTGTTACAATGTGTCAGTGTGAACAATGCTCTGTGAGCTCAGCACTGCACATATCTCTCCTGTCCAGAGGGTCTGTTACAATGTGTCAGTGTGAACAATGCTCTGTGAGCTCAGCACTGCACATATCTCTCCTGTCCGGAGGGTCTGTTACAATGTGTCAGTGTGAACAATGCTCTGTGAGCTCAGCACTGCACATATCTCTCCTGTCCAGATGGTCTGTTACAATGTGTCAGTCTGAACAATGCTCTGTGAGCTCAGCACTGCACATATCTCTCCTGTCCAGAGGGTCTGTTACAATGTGTCAGTGTGAACAGCGCTCTGTGAGCTCAGCACTGCACATATCTCTCCTGTCCAGAGGGTCTGTTACAATGTGTCAGTCTGAACAATGCTCTGTGAGCTCAGCACTGCACATATCTCTCCTGTCCAGAGGGTCTGTTACAATGTGTCAGTCTGAACAATGCTCTGTGAGCTCAGCACTGCACATATCTCTCCTGTCCAGAGGGTCTGTTACAATGTGTCAGTGTGAACAGCGCTCTGTGAGCTCAGCACTGCACATATCTCTCCTGTCCGGAGGGTCTGTTACAATGTGTCAGAGTGAACAGCGCTCTGTGAGCTCAGCACTGCACATATCTCTCCTGTCCGGAGGGTCTGTTACAATGTGTCAGTGTGAACAATGCTCTGTGAGCTCAGCACTGCACATATCTCTCCTGTCCAGAGGGTCTGTTACAATGTGTCAGTGTGAACAATGCTCTGTGAGCTCAGCACTGCACATATCTCTCTCCTGTCCGGAGGGTCTGTTACAATGTGTCAGTGTGAACAGCGCTCTGTGAGCTCAGCACTGCACATATCTCTCCTGTCCAGAGGGTCTGTTACAATGTGTCAGAGTGAACAGCGCTCTGTGAGCTCAGCACTGCACATCTCTCTCCTGTCCGGAGGGTCTGTTACAATGTGTCAGTGTGAACAGCGCTCTGTGAGCTCAGCACTGCACATATCTCTCCTGTCCGGAGGGTCTGTTACAATGTGTCAGTCTGAACAATGCTCTGTGAGCTCAGCACTGCACATATCTCTCCTGTCCAGAGGGTCTGTTACAATGTGTCAGTCTGAACAATGCTCTGTGAGCTCAGCACTGCACATATCTCTCCTGTCCAGAGGGTCTGTTACAATGTGTCAGTCTGAACAATGCTCTGTGAGCTCAGCACTGCACATATCTCTCCTGTCCAGAGGGTCGGTTACAATGTGTCAGTCTGAACAGCGCTCTGTGAGCTTAGCACTGCACATATCTCTCCTGTCCGGATGGTCTGTTACAATGTGTCAGTGTGAACAGCGCTCTGTGAGCTCAGCACTGCACATATCTCTCCTGTCCGGAGGGTCTGTTACAATGTGTCAGTGTGAACAATGCTCTGTGAGCTCAGCACTGCACATATCTCTCCTGTCCAGAGGGTCTGTTACAATGTGTCAGTGTGAACAGCGCTCTGTGAGCTCAGCACTGCACATATCTCTCCTGTCCAGAGGGTCTGTTACAATGTGTCAGTGTGAACAGCGCTCTGTGAGCTCAGCACTGCACATATCTCTCCTGTCCAGAGGGTCTGTTACAATGTGTCAGTGTGAACAGCGCTCTGTGAGCTCAGCACTGCACATATCTCTCCTGTCCAGAGGGTCTGTTACAATGTGTCAGTGTGAACAGCGCTCTGTGAGCTCAGCACTGCACATATCTCTCAAGTCCAGAGGGTCTGTTACAATGTGTCAGTGTGAACAATGCTCTGTGAGCTCAGCACTGCACATGTCTCTCCTGTCCAGAGGGTCTGTTACAATGTGTCAGTCTGAACAATGCTCTGTGAGCTCAGCACTGCACATATCTCTCCTGTCCAGAGGGTCTGTTACAATGTGTCAGTGTGAACAATGCTCTGTGAGCTCAGCACTGCACATATCTCTCCTGTCCGGATGGTCTGTTATTGCATCATTTTACAAAAGAGGCAGGCATAAAAAGTCGCAAAATGTGTGCAAACAGGGGTCTTGTATACTGGGGTCTTGTATACTGGGGGCTCGTATACTGGGGGCTCGTATACTGGGGTCTTGTATACTGGGGGCTCGTATACTGGGGGCTTGTATACTGGGGTCTTGTATACTGGGGTCTTGTATACTAAGGTCTTGTATACTGGGTGCTTGTATACTGGGGGCTTGTATACTGGGGGCTCATATACTGGGGTCTCGTATACTGGGGGCTCGTATACTGGGGGCTCGTATACTGGGGGCTCGTATACTGGGGTCTCGTATACTGGGGTCTTGTATACTGGGGTCTTGTATACTGGGGTCTTGTATACTAAGGTCTCGTATACTGGGGTCTCGTATACTGGGGTCTCGTATACTGGGGGCTCGTATACTGGGGGCTCGTATACTGGGGGCTCGTATACTGGGGGCTCGTATACTGGGGTCTTGTATACTGGGGTCTTGTATACTGGGGTCTTGTATACTGGGGGCTCGTATACTGGGGTCTTGTATACTGGGGTCTTGTATACTGGGGTCTTGTATACTGGGGGCTCGTATACTGGGGTCTTGTATACTGGGGTCTTGTATACTGGGGTCTTGTATACTGGGGTCTTGTATACTGGGGTCTTGTATACTGGGGGCTCGTATACTGGGGTCTTGTATACTGGGGTCTTGTATACTGGGGTCTTGTATACTGGGGGCTCGTATACTGGGGTCTTGTATACTGGGGTCTTGTATACTGGGGTCTTGAACATTTAATTTCCTTTTCTCATAGAAAGTTACAGAATTGTGTCTTAGAGAACAATGAACCTGAACTTCCAGATGGTTGGGGGTAGGGCCGGGCCTGGTAAGTTCTTACTGACCTGCTGCAGGTCCCGGGCCCGGTGCATCATCACCACCGACGTACACTTGTAGTCCCAGACCAGGGACCAGAAATCCTTCAGAGTCTCCTCCATGGGCAGTTGGGTGGCAATCATGACATCGTCGAGACAGTTAGACTGAAATAAAGGAGAGGCTTAGTAGTGAGGTGACCCCGAGACCTATCATGTGGGGGTCCAGGAGCTGGGGCCCATTGATCCCTGGAGGAGGTCAGGGTGTCAGACACATTGCTTCATTCACTGCAGCCATGTGACAGAACAGGGCTCCAGGGAAAGTCCTCTGTCACAGAGGTTGGGGTCCTTTGTTCTTGTTGGGGCCACAGTCCATGGACTCCTGTATGTCATATCTACCGCAGCAGAAGTTTGACATGTAGGTTAATTTTATGGTGGGGTACATATTCTAGAAGCATCCTCCTTACATTTACAAAAACAGCGTTGATGTACCCGGGGGTGCTATCTCTTGTCAACGATGACAGCAGAATGGGACGAGAGTGGTCATCTAGGGAGAGAAGAGAGACACAGGAGAAGTCAGTCTTTACCAGTCCTCATCCTTCACCTCACTGAAGAATCACAAAAAACACAAAGAAAACAACAAAATAGTCCAAAAACCACCCAAAAAAATAAAACATCCAAAAACCACCCAAACACCAAACTGTTCAGATACCACCACAACAAATAAACCATCCAAATACCACAAAAAAACCACTGAAACAAATCTGTGCAAATATCACCACAAAAACCATCTAAAAACCACCCTAAAAATTAAGATAGTATACCCCAAAACAAAAACCAAACACGCAACACCCAAAAAGCAAACTGGTCACTGTTGTGGAAAAAATATTGTTCGCCGTATGGTCGACATCTATCCTATGGAGATGCGCAGATTCGTTCGCATTCACATCTGCGCAAAGACTTTCGTACGATGGTCTGGTCGTCCCGACCTGTAGCTGATTTGTGCCCGGCCTGGTATTACTGCAGGATACCAGTGTCATGGCGCCGGCTGAGGCGGGAGGGACGGGGACTGTCGAACAAAGGTTTCTTCATCCACGAGGATAAGCGCGGCAACGGAAAAGGCGCGAATATGTGTGCGAACGCGCGAACATAAGTTTGCGCGATCATTCACATCTTCGCCAGCCAATCACTTCATACCATAACCTGTCTCCTCATTGGTCAGGATTGTAAGACCGCCTTCCAGCCAATCACCTGTCTCCTCATTGGTCATGATTGTAAGACCGCCTCCCATCTTCTGGTATAAATAATCCTCGCCTAGCCGTTGGAAGCAGGCACATTATTGGAACCTACTTGAGAACGTCTCTGTGATGTTATTTTGGAGGAATTGCGCACACATCGACGCACACTACACCAAGGATTTCCCGATTGTACTTCTGGCGGTCGTTTTCGGTTGTGAGAATGAGACAAAGGAGCAACCACCCCTTAGACTAAACCAGGCGATATCAGTCACCAACCACCCCTTAGACTAAACCAAATACCACCCTAAATGCTAAATGGGTTAAATACCACCCCAAGAACTAATCCAGACATTAACCAGCCAAAACTTAAGCCAGGGGTGTGAGGGTGTCAGTCCTCCCGCACATAGAAAGGGGTGTCAGTCCTCCCGCACATAGACAGGGATGTCAGTCCTCCCGCACATAGACAGGGGTGTCAGTCCTCCCGCACATAGACAGGGGATGTCAGTCCTCCCGCACATAGACAGGGGAGTCAGTCCTCCCGCACATAGACAGGGGAGTCAGTCCTCCCGCACATACACAGGGGTGTCAGTCCTCCCGCACATAGACAGGGGTGTCAGTCCTCCCGCACATAGAAAGGGGTGTCAGTCCTCCCGCACATAGACAGTGACGTCAGTCCTCCCGCACATAGAAAGGGGTGTCAGTCCTCCCGCACATAGAAAGGGGTGTCAGTCCTCCCGCACATAGAAAGGGGTGTCAGTCCTCCCGCACATAGACAGTGACGTCAGTCCTCCCGCACAAAGACATGGATGTCAGTCCTCCCGCACATAGACAGGGGAGTCAGTCCTCCCGCACATACACAGGGGATGTCAGTCCTCCCGCACATACACAGGGGATGTCAGTCCTCCCGCACATAGACAGGGATAGACAGGGGTGTCAGTCCCCCCGCACATAGACAGGGGACGTCAGTCCCCCCGCACATAGACAGGGGATGTCAGTCCCCCCGCACATAGACAGGGGATGTCAGTCCCCCCGCACATAGACAGGGGATGTCAGTCCCCCCGCACATAGACAGGGGATGTCAGTCCTCCCGCACATAGACAGGGGATGTCAGTCCTCCCGCACATAGACAGGGGATGTCAGTCCTCCCGCACATACACAGGGGATGTCAGTCCTCCCGCACATACACAGGGGATGTCAGTCCTCCCGCACATAGACAGGGATAGACAGGGGTGTCAGTCCCCCCGCACATAGACAGGGGATGTCAGTCCTCCCGCACATAGACAGGGATAGACAGGGATGTCAGTCCTCCCGCACATAGACAGGGATGTCAGTCGTCCTGCACATAGACAGGGATGTCAGTCCCCCCGCACATAGACAGGGGATGTCAGTCCCCCCGCACATAGACAGGGGATGTCAGTCCCCCCGCACATAGACAGGGGATGTCAGTCCTCCCGCACATAGACAGGGGATGTCAGTCCTCCCGCACATAGACAGGGGATGTCAGTCCTCCCGCACATAGACAGGGGAGTCAGTCCTCCCGCACATAGACCAGGGTGTCAGTCCTCCCGCACATAGACAGAGGTGTCAGTCCTCCCACATATAGACAGGGGATGTCAGTCCTCCCGCACATAGACAGGGGAGTCAATCCTCCCGCACATAGACAGGGGAGTCAGTCCTCCCGCACATAGACAGGGACGTCAGTCCTCCCGCTCATAGACAGGGATGTCAGTCCTCCCGCACATACACAGGGGTGTCAGTCCCCCCGCACATAGACAGGGGATGTCAGTCCCCCCGCACATAGACAGGGGATGTCAGTCCCCCCGCACATAGACAGGGGATGTCAGTCCTCCCGCACATAGACAGGGGATGTCAGTCCTCCCGCACATAGACAGGGGATGTCAGTCCTCCCGCACATAGACAGGGGAGTCAGTCCTCCCTCACATAGACAGGGATGTCAGTCCTCCCGCACATAGACCAGGGTGTCAGTCCTCCCGCACATACACAGGGGTGTCAGTCCTCCCACATATAGACAGGGGAGTCAGTCCTCCCGCACATAGACAGAGGTGTCAGTCATCCTGCACATAGACAGGGGATGTCAGTCCTCCCGCACATAGACAGGGGAGTCAGTCCTCCCGCACATAGACAGGGACGTCAGTCCTCCCGCTCATAGACAGGGATGTCAGTCCTCCCGCTCATAGACAGGGCTAGACAGGGAAGTCAGTCCTCCCACATATAGACAGGGGAGTCAGTCCTCCTGCACATAGACAGGGGAGTCAGTCCTCCTGCACATAGACAGGGATGTAAGTCCCCCCGCACATACACAGGGGTGTCAGTCCTCCCACACATAGACAGGGGAGTCAGTCCTCCCGCACATACACAGGGGTGTCAGTCCTCCCACACATAGACAGGGGTGTCAGTCCTCCCGCACATAGACAGTGACGTCAGTCCTCCCGCACATAGACAGTGACGTCAGTCGTCCTGCACATAGACAGGGGAGTCAGTCCTCCCGCACATAGACAGGGGAGTCAGTCCTCCCGCACATAGACAGGGGTGTCAGTCGTCCTGCACATAGACAGGGGTGTCAGTCCTCCCTCACATAGACAGGGGAGTCAGTCGTCCTGCACATAGACAGGGGAGTCAGTCCTCCCGCACATAGACAGGGATGTCAGTCCTCCCGCACATAGACAGGGATAGACAGGGATGTCAGTCCTCCCGCACATAGACAGGGATAGACAGGGATGTCAGTCCTCCCGCACATAGACAGGGATGTCAGTCGTCCTGCACATAGACAGGGGAGTCAGTCCTCCCGCACATAGACAGGGGTGTCAGTCCTCCCGCACATAGACAGAGGTGTCAGTCCTCCCGCACATAGACAGGGGTGTCAGTCTTCCCTCACACAGATATGGGTGTTGTAACGGACCGTTTCAGCAGACAAGGGGTTAAAATCCGTTTAGGCGATAAGCCCCTTTCTGAGAGACAGGCACAGCTACTGCAGAACACCAACTCCCGAACTGGATACAAAATAGCACTCCAAACTGGAACCTCACGAATAGCTGCTAGCAGACGAACAGGAATCAGCTTACACTCCTGGCAATCAGTCCCTAACAGCATACAGCGGATCCCCCCAATAACGAGACAAGGCTCCGTGTTGAGGGTCAAGCAGTGGTCTGACTGTACTTCACGTACAGCCTCTTTTATTCATAAACCACAAACATAGTACTTCCCACAGGGGTTTGAAATACAGGGAGTGCAGAATTATTAGGCAAATGAGTATTTTGACCACATCATCCTCTTTATGCATGTTGTCTTACTCCAAGCTGTATAGGCTCGAAAGCCTACTACCAATTAAGCATATTAGGTGATGTGCATCTCTGTAATGAGAAGGGGTGTGGTCTAATGACATCAACACCCTATATCAGGTGTGCATAATTATTAGGCAACTTCCTTTCCTTTGGCAAAATGGGTCAAAAGAAGGACTTGACAGGCTCAGAAAAGTCAAAAATAGTGAGATATCTTGCAGAGGGATGCAGCACTCTTAAAATTGCAAAGCTTCTGAAGCGTGATCATCGAACAATCAAGCGTTTCATTCAAAATAGTCAACAGGGTCGCAAGAAGTGTGTGGAAAAACCAAGGCGCAAAAAAGTCAAGCTTGCAGCTGCCAAGATGCCACTTGCCACCAGTTTGGCCATATTTCAGAGCTGCAACATCACTGGAGTGCCCAAAAGCACAAGGTGTGCAATACTCAGACATGGCCAAGGTAAGAAAGGCTGAAAGACGACCACCACTGAACAAGACACACAAGCTGAAACGTCAAGACTGGGCCAAGAAATATCTCAAGACTGATTTTTCTAAGGTTTTATGGACTGATGAAATGAGAGTGAGTCTTGATGGGCCAGATGGATGGGCCCGTGGCTGGATTGGTAAAGGGCAGAGAGCTCCAGTCCGACTCAGACGCCAGCAAGGTGGAGGTGGAGTACTGGTTTGGG
The DNA here is from genome assembly GCF_905171765.1 of Bufo bufo. Taxonomy (NCBI): domain Eukaryota; kingdom Metazoa; phylum Chordata; class Amphibia; order Anura; family Bufonidae; genus Bufo; species Bufo bufo. The sequence goes on from NC_053390.1 coordinate 4,161,483, forward strand.
CTGGTATCATCAAAGATGACCTTGTGGGGCCTTTTCGGGTTGAGGATGGAGTCAAGCTCAACTCCCAGTCCTACTGCCAGTTTCTGGAAGACATCTTCTTCAAGCAGTGGTACAGGAAGAAGTGTGCATCCTTCAAGAAAAACATGATTTTCATGCAGGACAATGCTCCATCACACGCGTCCAAGTACTCCACAGCGTGGCTGGCAAGAAAGGGTATAAAAGAAGAAAATCTAATGACATGGCCTCCTTGTTCACCTGATCTGAACCCCATTGAGAACCTGTGGTCCATCATCAAATGTGAGATTTACAAGGAGGGAAAACAGTAAGCCTCTCTGAACAGTGTCTGGGAGGCTGTGGTTTCTGCTGCACGCAATGTTGATGGTGAACAGATCAAAACACTGACAGAATCCATGGATGGCAGGCTTTTGAGTGTCCTTGCAAAGAAAGGTGGCTATATTGGTCACTGATTTGTTTTTGTTTTGTTTTTGAATGTCAGAAATGTATATTTGTGAATGTTGAGATGTTATATTGGTTTCACTGGTAAAAATAAATAATTGAAATGGGTATATATTTGTTTTTTGTTAAGTTGCCTAATAATTATGCACAGTAATAGTCACCTGCACACACAGATATCCCCCTAAAATAGCTAAAACTAAAAACAAACTAAAAACTACTTCCAAAAATATTCAGCTTTGATATTAATGAGTTTTTTGGGTTCATTGAGAACATGGTTGTTGTTCAATAATAAAATTAATCCTCAAAAATACAACTTGCCTAATAATTCTGCACTCCCTGTATAACCAATCAGTAATTTACAACACATACAATGATACAACATATCCCCACAATGCATCATGGTATCCTCCCCTCTGTCCCGGAGACAACCGAGGGGCAATCCAATTATCTCTCAGGACAAAGAGAAATCACCAATACACATGTGCAGACAGCAGGACAGACATCACCATTTAAACACACAATGAGACAATGGCACAATAGAAACACACCCAGCATATTCCTCCCAAGCTGACAAGTTACACTTATTATAAATTGTTACAACTTTGTGAGTTTACATTGGCCATACATATAACTTACATCAATTTAAACAGTATAACTTGGGGACAAACCTATCCAAAATTCACTTGAATAGGTTCAGGGGTTTAAAAGTTAGTATATGGCCCATAATCCTGAGGCAAGAGGCCAGCAGCCAGGCCCCTCCAAAACCCAGTGGCGAGGTTGGTTTCGCCACACATCCCCCCCCCAGGGAAGACTAACCAGATACCTGACCTCACGCCGGTCGGTACCTGAGTTGGTCTGGCAGCCCACCCACAACCCAATACTGGACCTGTTGCACTTGGTAGCCTGTCTCTGTCCAGTGAGTCCACCAAGGTTATGTTGGAAGCTGGTACTCCCGGTCTCTGTGTTGCTCCCTGGCTTAGAGTCTGGTTGTTGGAGGGGGAGACCGACTGTCTCTACCCCCTGTGCTGTAAGTGCAGAGACCACGGTCCCATCTGCACTGTTGTGGGGCTTACTGTCTCCCCCTGGTGCGTTAAGCTGCCGCTGGGGAGAGGAGGTAACGAGCTCCTCTCCCATACATACTTCCAGCCGCTGGGGAGGGCGACCAACCGTCTCCGCTCCCAATGCAGTGTCCTGCTGCTGGGGAAAGGAGACTGGGCTCTCTATTCCCTGCTGGACACTCTGCCGCTGGGGAATGGAGACTGGGCTCCCAATTCCCAAAAAATCACTCTGCTGCTGGGGGGCAGGAACAACTACCTCTGCCCCCTTTAACTCAGCCTGCCGCTGGGGAGGGAGGACGCTGCTCTCCTCTCCCTGCATTTCACACTGCCTTCCCGGCATATCACTCTGCTGCTGGGGGGCAGGAACAACTACCTCTGCCCCCTGTAACTCAGCCTGCCGCTGGGGAGGGAGGACGCTGCTCTCCTCTCCCTGCATTTCACACTGCCTTCCCGGCATATCACTCTGCTGCTGGGGGGCAGGAACAACTACCTCTGCCCCCTGTAACTCAGCCTGCCTCTGGGGAGGGAGGACGCTGCTCTCCTCTCCCTGCACTTCACACTGCCGCTGGGGAATGGAGACTGGGCTCCCAATTCCCTGCAATTCACACTGCCGCTGGGGAATGGAGACTGGGCTCCCAATTCCCTGCTGGACACTCTGCCGCTGGGGAGAGGAGACTGAGCTCCCTCTGTCCCGCAACTGTAACTTCCGATGGAGGTCCACCCAACGTGGCAGCTGACCGTCACCTTCTGCCCGGTATAGTAGGGTCTTGAACACTAGACTCCTCACGAACTTCACGTATTTCTCAGCTGGATTGGGTCCGAAGAAGTTCAGCCGCAACCACATCATACGGTCAAATTCCTCCACAGAGTATCTGTACTGCTGGTTCCATCCTGGTGCTTTTAGGGTCGCTGTACTGAGACATGCATTGCCCTTAAGTTGTAAAATCCAAAGAAATGGTGTCTCCTGTAGCTGTCCTTCTGGCTGTAGGAACGATCCCGCTGCTTGCCACCAATGTAACGGCACGTTTCAGCAGACAAGCGGTTAAAATCCATTTAGGCGATATGCCCATTTCTGAGAGACAGGTACAGCTACTGCAGAACACCAAATTCCCGAACTGGATACAAAATAGCACTCCAAACTGGAACCTCACGAATAGCTGCTAGCAGACGAACAGGAATCAGCTTACACTCCTGGCAATCAGTCTCTAACAGCATACAGCGGATCCCCCCAATAACGAGACAAGGCTCTGTGTTGAGGGTCAAGCAGTGGTCTGACTGTACTTCATGTACAGCCTCTTTTATTCATAAACCACAAACATAGTACTGCCCACAGGGGTTTGAAATATAACCAATCAGTAATTTACAACACATACAATGATACAACATATCCCCACAATGCATCATGGTTTCCTCCCCTCTGTCCCGGAGACAACCGAGGGGCAATCCAATTATCTCTCAGGACAAAGAGAAATCACCAATACACATGTGCAGACAACAGGACAGACATCCCCATTTAAACACACAATGGCACAATAGAAACACACCCAGCATATTCCTCCCAAGCTGACAAGTTACACTTATTATAAATTATTACAACTTTGTGAGTTTACATTGGCCATACATATAACTTACATCAATTTAAACAGTATAACTTGGGGACAAACCTATCCAAAATTCACTTGAATAGGTTCAGGGGTTTAAAAGTTAGTATATGGCCCATAATCCTGAGGCAAGAGGCCAGCAACCAGGCCCCTCCAAAACCCAGTGGCGAGGTTGGTTTCACCACAGGTGTCAGTCCTCCCGCACATAGACAGTGACGTCAGTCTTCCCTCACACAGATATGGGTGTCAGTCCTCCTGCACATAGACAGGGGTGTCAGTTGTCCTGCACATAGACAGGGGAGTCAGTCTTCCCACACATAGACAGGGGTGTCAGTCATGCCGCACATAGACAGAGGTATCAGTCCTCCCGCACATAGACAGGGGTGTCAGTCTTCCCGCATACAGATATGGGGGTCAGTCGACCTGCACATAGACAGGGGAGTCAGTCCTTCCGCACATAGACAGGGGTGTCAGTCGTCCTGCACATAGACAGGGGTGTCAGTCCTTCCGCACATAGACAGGGGTGTCAGTCCTCCCGCACATAGACCAGGGTGTCAGTCCTCCCGCACATAGACAGGGGAGTCAGTCCTCCCACACATAGACAGTGACGTCAGTCCTCCCGCACATAGACAGAGGTGTCAGTCCTCCCGCACATAGACAGGGGTGTCAGTCATGCCGCACATAGACAGGGGTGTCAGTCTTCCCGCATACAGATATGGTGGTCAGTCCTCCCGCACATAGACAGGGGTGTCAGTCCTCCCGCACATAGACAGGGGTGTCAGTCCTCCCGCACATAGACAGGGATGTCAGTCCTCCCGCACATAGACAGGGATGTCAGTCCTCCCGCACATAGACAGGGATGTCAGTCCTCCCGCACATAGACAGGGATGTCAGTCCTCCCGCACATAGACAGGGATGTCAGTCCTCCCGCACATAGACAGGGATGTCAGTCCTCCCGCACATAGACAGGGATGTCAGTCCTCCCGCACATAGACAGGGGAGTCAGTCCTCCCGCACATAGACAGGGGAGTCAGTCCTCCCGCACATAGACAGGGGAGTCAGTCCTCCCGCACATAGACAGGGGTGTCAGTCCTCCCGCACATAGACAGGGATGTCAGTCCTCCCGCACATAGACAGGGATGTCAGTCCTCCCGCACATAGACAGGGATGTCAGTCCTCCCGCACATAGACAGGGATGTCAGTCCTCCCGCACATAGACAGGGATGTCAGTCCTCCCGCACATAGACAGGGGAGTCAGTCCTCCCGCACATAGACAGGGGAGTCAGTCCTCCCGCACATAGACAGGGGAGTCAGTCCTCCCGCACATAGACAGGGGAGTCAGTCCTCCCGCACATAGACAGTGACGTCAGTCCTCCCGCACATAAACAGTGACGTCAGTCCTCCCGCACATAGACAGGGGTGTCAGTCTTCCCGCATACAGATATGGGTGTCAGTCCCCCCCCCCCACACAGTTGGGGTGTCAGACTCCTATATATGGCGGTGGAGATGTGGTCCGCCCCCGGATTGTACCTGGCAGTATCCTGGAGTTCCGGTTCTTCCTCAGATTTTCTGGTTTCTTCGCTTCTTCACACGGATAAATCTGATATAATTCCGTTATTTCCTCCAAAGCCTGAAAAACCAACACTCCCATGAGCACACCATCACTCATCGCAGTACCTATACCATACACAATCCCATAGGGGGCAGTAATGTCTGAGAGCATTGTTACCTGGAATTCCCTGTCGTACCCGTCCATATCAGTGCAGGGGTCCTGTCTGGTCATGTGACTAAGGTGTCTCTTGATTTCCGGCACAGGTACGCTGGTCATGCCGCACAGCAGCACCTCCAGGAGGATGTCGTATAGGAAGGCGTATTGTTCCTGTGATAATAACATAACAACAGTGATGTCATCAGGGCCGGGGTCCTCTTGTGATGACAAAATGTCCCCACCCAGGACCCTCTGGAAGCTATAACCGGCTTGTGATCTCACAATCTCACATATCACAATCCAAAGTCTCTGGAGGACTCAACTATTTGTTCTCCTCCCTTTTTGAGTCTACTGCAAAGCATCATGGTCTTCATGATCAGTTGGCCCATAGCCCGAGATAATCTGATGTCAGCCCCATCTACCTGAACCATCTGTACATACCGTATATTTTTCGTCCTCCCCATCTTGGGGGACCTGGAGATCCGTAGATTATACTTTGTCAATAATATCACTAATATTCACCTTCTCCTGGCCTCCAGCCTTCTGCAGTAATGGGAATGTTGTGCTTGCTCTGGGGTAGCCATGTCAATTTATGTCAATTTATTGCAAGAATTTCCTGTCATGTGACTTTGGCAGAATCCCATAGACACGGCTGCATTGAGATCCCGCCCCAGCAAGTCCTTGTTCTACCCTTAAAAGACTCCATTAGCAGGAAGTCAATGCACAAAGGAGGAAGTGCTTGTCGTTGTCATGGTAACCCCAGAGCAAGCACAATATTTCCATGACTTCTGCAGGGAGGAGTTGATGGATGTTAGACAGTCACAGCCCTCAGAGAAGGGGCACACACAGGGCAGACGTACACCACACCACAGTCCACTCTGACCGCACCTTGTTCTGCACCATGTTCACTCTGCTCTTTCGTAGCCGCTGGACGCAGCTGAACACATTCACCTTCTTCACATCTCTCGCCATCTTCAGGAGGATATCCAAAGCTATCAACGTCCCGGTTCTTCCAATCCCAGCGCTGCGAACAGAATAAAGGAGTACTGCTAGTAATGGTGGTCCGGAGGAGGGAGAGGGGCGCCAAGCAGACATCATGAGCAGAACCAGATTTACTCATCAAGTGGGGTGAATCCCTCATTCTGGTGGTCCCAGGCTGGAAACGAGGCGACGACTCACATACACAATGTAGATTTAACCGCAACCCAGAAAGCAGCCATGTTTATCTACAGTCACATCATGACACCAAGATATGGTCAATATACTATCATACTACTGCAAAACAGCAGTGCCATACCGGGCATAAATAATACTGCCAAACAGAGACCGAGCATTAGCCATAATAGAGGCCAACACTGCCATGGTGCCAGCCATAGTGATCATATAACAGTGCCATGGTGCCAGCCATAGTGTTCACATAACAGAGCTATGGTGCCAGCAATAGTGATCATATAACACTGCCATTGTGCCAGCCATAGTGATCCTATAACAGTGCCATTGTGCCAGCCATAGTGATCATATAACAGTGCCATGGTGCCAGTCATAGTGTTCACATAACAGTGCCATGGTGCCAGCTATAGTGTTCATATAACAAAGCCATTGTGCCAGCCATAGTGATCCTATAACAGTGCCATTGTGCCAGCCATAGTGATCATATAACAGTGCCATGGTGCCAGTTATAGTGATCATATAACAGTGCCAGGGTGCCAGTTATAGTGATCATATAACAGAGCTATGGTGACAGCCATATGTGTTCATATAACAGTGCCATGGTGCCAGTTATAGTGATCATATAACAGTGCCATGGTGCCAGCTATAGTGTTCATATAACAGTGCCATGGTGCCTCCATAGTGTTCATATAACAGTGCCATGGTGCCAGCTATAGTGTTCATATAACAGTGCCATGGTGCCAGCCATAGTGATCCTATAAAAGTGCCATGGTGCCAGCTATAGTGTTCATATAACAGTGCCATGGTGACAGCCATATGTGTTCATATAACAGTGCCATGGTGCCAGCTATAGTGTTCATATAACAGTGCCATGGTGCCAGTTATAGTGATCATATAACAATGCCATGGTGCCAGTTATAGTGATCATATAACAATGCCATGGTGCCAGTTATAGTGATCATATAACAGTGCCATGGTGCCTCCATAGTGTTCATATAACAGTGCCATGGTGCCAGCCATAGTGATCCTATAACAGTGCCATGGTGCCTCCATAGTGTTCATATAAAAGTGCCATGGTGCCAGCTATAGTGTTCATATAACAGTGCCATGGTGACAGCCATAGTGTTCACATAACAGAGCTATGGTGCCAGCCATAGTGATCATATAACAGTGCCATGGTGCCAGCCATAGTGTTCACATAACAGTGCCATGGTGCCAGTTATAGTGATCATATAACAATGCCATGGTGCCAGTTATAGTGATCATATAACAGTGCCATGGTGACAGCCATAGTGATCCTATAACAGTGCCATGGTGACAGCCATTAATGTTCATATAACAGTGCCATGGTGCCAGCCATAGTGATCCTATAACAGTGCCATGGTGACAGCCATAGTGATCCTATAACAGTGCCATGGTGACAGCCATTAATGTTCATATAACAGTGCCATGGTGCAAGCTATAGTGTTCATATAACAGTGCCATGGTGCAAGCCATAGTGATCATATAACAGTGCCATGTTGCCTCCATAGTGTTCATATAACAGAGCTATGGTGACAGCCATAAGTGTTCATATAACAGTGCCATGGTGACAGCCATAAGTGTTCATATAACAGTGCCATGGTGACAACCATAGTGTTCATATAACAGTGCCATGGTGCCAGCTATAGTGTTCATATAACAGTGCCATGGTGCCAGTTATAGTGATCATATAACAATGCCATGGTGCCAGTTATAGTGATCATATAACAGTGCCATGGTGACAGCTATAGTGATCATATAACAGTGCCATGGTGACAACCATAGTGTTCATATAACAGTGCCATGGTGCCAGCTATAGTGTTCATATAACAGTGCCAGGGTGCCAGTTATAGTGATCATATAACAGTGCCATGGTGCAAGCCATAGTGATCATATAACAGTGCCATGGTGCCTCCATAGTGTTCATATAACAGTGCCATGGTGCCTCCATAGTGTTCATATAACAGTGCCATGGTGACAGCCATAGTGTTCATATAACAGTGCCATGGTGACAGCCATAGTGATCATATAACAGTGCCATGGTGCCTCCATAGTGTTCATATAACAGTGCCATGGTGCCAGCTATAGTGATCATATAACAGTGCCATGGTGACAGCGATAGTGATCATATAATAGTGCCATGGTGCCAGCTATAGTGTTCATATAACAGTGCCATGGGGACAGCTATAGTGATCATATAACAGTGCCATGGTGCCTCCATAGTGTTCATATAACAGTGCCATGGTGCCAGCTATAGTGATCATATAACAGTGCCATGGTGCCAGCTATAGTGTTCATATAACAATGCCATGGTGACAGCCATAGTGATCATATAACAGTGCCATGGTGCCAGCTATAGTGTTCATATAACAGTGCCATGGGGACAGCTATAGTGATCATATAACAGTGCCAGGGTGCCAGTTATAGTGATCATATAACAGTGCCAGGGTGCCAGCTATAGTGATCATATAACAGTGCCATGGGGACAGCCATAGTGATCATATAACAATGCCATGGTGCCAGCTATAGTGATCATATAACAGTGCCATGGTGACAGCCATAGTGTAACAGTGCCATGGTGCCAACTATAGTGTTCATATAACAATTCCATGGTAACAGCCATTGTGTTCATATAACAGTGCCATGGTGCCAGCCATAGTGATCATATAACAATGCCATGGTGCCTCCATAGTGTTCATATAACAGTGCCATGGTGCCTCCATAGTGTTCATATAACAGTGCCATGGTGACAGCCATAGTGATCCTATAACAGTGCCAGGGTGCCAGTTATAGTGATCATATAACAGAGCTATGGTGACAGCCATATGTGTTCATATAACAGTGCCATGGTGCCAGCCATAGTGTTCATATAACAGTGCCATGGTGCCAGCTATAGTGTTCATATAACAGTGCCATGGTGCCAGTTATAGTGATCATATAACAATGCCATGGTGCCAGTTATAGTGATCATATAACAGTGCCATGGTGCCAGCCATAGTGTTCACATAACAATGCCATGGTGCCAGTTATAGTGATCATATAACAGTGCCATGGTGCCTCCATAGTGTTCATATAACAGTGCCATGGTGCCAGCCATAGTGATCCTATAACAGTGCCATGGTGCCTCCATAGTGTTCATATAAAAGTGCCATGGTGCCAGCTATAGTGTTCATATAACAGTGCCATGGTGACAGCCATAGTGTTCACATAACAGAGCTATGGTGCCAGCCATAGTGATCATATAACAGTGCCATGGTGCCAGCCATAGTGTTCACATAACAGTGCCATGGTGCCAGTTATAGTGATCATATAACAATGCCATGGTGCCAGTTATAGTGATCATATAACAGTGCCATGGTGACAGCCATAGTGATCCTATAACAGTGCCATGGTGACAGCCATTAATGTTCATATAACAGTGCCATGGTGCAAGCTATAGTGTTCATATAACAGTGCCATGGTGCCAGCCATAGTGATCCTATAACAGTGCCATGGTGACAGCCATAGTGATCCTATAACAGTGCCATGGTGACAGCCATTAATGTTCATATAACAGTGCCATGGTGCAAGCTATAGTGTTCATATAACAGAGCTATGGTGCAAGCCATAGTGATCATATAACAGTGCCATGTTGCCTCCATAGTGTTCATATAACAGTGCCATGGTGACAGCCATAAGTGTTCATATAACAGTGCCATGGTGACAACCATAGTGTTCATATAACAGTGCCATGGTGCCAGCTATAGTGTTCATATAACAGTGCCATGGTGCCAGTTATAGTGATCATATAACAATGCCATGGTGCCAGTTATAGTGATCATATAACAGTGCCATGGTGACAGCTATAGTGATCATATAACAGTGCCATGGTGACAACCATAGTGTTCATATAACAGTGCCATGGTGCCAGCTATAGTGTTCATATAACAGTGCCAGGGTGCCAGTTATAGTGATCATATAACAGTGCCAGGGTGCCAGTTATAGTGATCATATAACAGAGCTATGGTGACAGCCATATGTGTTCATATAACAGTGCCATGGTGACAACCATAGTGTTCATATAACAGTGCCATGGTGCCAGCTATAGTGTTCATATAACAGTGCCATGGTGCCAGTTATAGTGATCATATAACAATGCCATGGTGCCAGTTATAGTGATCATATAACAGTGCCATGGTGACAGCCATAGTGTTCATATAACAGTGCCATGGTGACAGCCATAGTGATCCTATAACAGTGCCATGGTGCCAGCTATAGTGTTCATATAACAGTGCCATGGTGCAAGCCATAGTGATCATATAACAGTGCCATGGTGCCTCCATAGTGTTCATATAACAGTGCCATGGTGCCTCCATAGTGTTCATATAACAGTGCCATGGTGACAGCCATAGTGTTCATATAACAGTGCCATGGTGCCTCCATAGTGTTCATATAACAGTGCCATGGTGCCTCCATAGTGTTCATATAACAGTGCCATGGTGACAGCCATAGTGTTTATATAACAGTGCCATGGTGACAGCCATAGTGATCATATAACAGTGCCATGGTGCCTCCATAGTGTTCATATAACAGTGCCATGGTGCCAGCTATAGTGATCATATAACAGTGCCATGGTGACAGCGATAGTGATCATATAACAGTGCCATGGTGCCAGCTATAGTGTTCATATAACAGTGCCATGGGGACAGCCATAGTGATCATATAACAGTGCCATGGTGCCAGCTATAGTGATCATATAACAGTGCCATGGTGCCTCCATAGTGTTCATATAACAGTGCCATGGTGCCAGCTATAGTGATCATATAACAGTGCCATGGTGCCAGCTATAGTGTTCATATAACAATGCCATGGTGCCAGCTATAGTGATCATATAACAGTGCCATGGTGACAGCCATAGTGATCATATAACAGTGCCATGGTGACAGCCATAGTGTTCATATAACAGTGCCATGGTGCCAGCTATAGTGTTCATATAACAGTGCCATGGGGACAGCCATAGTGATCATATAACAATGCCATGGTGCCAGCTATAGTGATCATATAACAGTGCCATGGTGCCAACTATAGTGTTCATATAACAATTCCATGGTAACAGCCATTGTGTTCATATAACAGTGCCATGGTGCCTCCATAGTGTTCATATAACAGTGCCATGGTGCCTCCATAGTGTTCATATAACAGTGCCATGGTGACAGCCATAGTGATCCTATAACAGTGCCATGGTGCCTCCATAGTGTTCATATAACAGTGCCATGGTGCCAGCCATAGTGTTCATATAACAGTGCCATGGTGCCAGCCATAGTGATCATATAACAATGCCATGGTGATAGTGATCCTATAACAGTACCATGGTGCCAGCCATAGTGATCATATAACAATGCCATGGTGATAGTGATCCTATAACAGTTCCATGGTGAAAGCCATACGGTTCAAATAACAGTGCCATGGTGCCAGCTATAGTGTTCATATAACAGTGCCATGGTGACAGCCATAGTGTTCATATAACAGTGCCATGGTGACAGCCATAGTGATCATATAACAGTGCCATGGTGCCAACTATAGTGTTCATATAACAGTGCCATGGTGCCAGCTATAGTGTTCATATAACAGTGCCAGGGTGACAGCCATTGTGATCATATAACAGTGCCACGGTGACAGCCATAGTGTTCATATAACAGTGCCATGGTGCCACCCATAGTGATCATATAACAGTGCCATGGTGCCAACTATAGTGTTCATATAACAGTGCCATGGTGCCACCCATAGTGATCATATAACAGTGCCATGGTGCCAACTATAGTGTTCATATAACAGTGCCATGGTGACAGCCATAGTGATTATATAACAGTGCCATGGTGCCAGCCATAGTGATCATATAACAGTGCCATGGTGCCAGCCATAGTGATCATATAACAGTGCCATGGTGCCAGCCATAGTGATCACATAACAGTGCCATGGTGCCAGCCATAGTGATCATATAACAGTGCCATGGTGCCAGCCATAGTGATCATATAACAGTGCCATGGTGCCAGCCATAGTGATCATATAACAGTGCTATGGTGCCACCCATAGTGATCATATAACAGTGCCATGGTGCCAACTATAGTGTTCATATAACAATGCCATGGTGCCAGCCATAGTGATCACATAACAGTGCCATGGTGCCAGCCATAGTGATCATATAACAGTGCCATGGTGCCAGCCATAGTGATCATATAACAGTGCCATGGTGCCAGCCATAGTGTTCATATAACAATGCCATGGGGACAGCCATAGTGATCACATAACAGTGCCATGGTGACAGCCATTAATGTTCATATAACAGAGCTATGGTGCCAGCTATAGTGTTCATATAACAGTGCCATGGTGCCAGCTATAGTGATCATATAACAGTGCCATGGGGACAGCCTTAGTGATCATATAACAGTGCCATGGGGACAGCCTTAGTGATCATATAACAGTGCCATGGTGCCAGCCATAGTGATCATATAACAGTGCCATGGTGCCAGCCATAGTGTTCATATAACAATGCCATGGGGACAGCCATAGTGATCACATAACAGTGCCATGGTGACAGCCATTAATGTTCATATAACAGTGCCATGGTGCCAGCTATAGTGTTCATATAACAGTGCCATGGTGCCAGCTATAGTGATCATATAACAGTGCCATGGGGACAGCCTTAGTGATCATATAACAGTGCCATGGTGCCAGCAATAGTGATGATATAACAGTGCCATGGTGCCAGCTATAGTCTTCATATAACAGAGCTATGGTGCCAGTTATAGTGTTCATATAACAGTGCCATGGTGCCAACCACAGTGCTCATATAACAGTGCCATGTGGACAGCTATAGTGTTCATATAACAGTGCCAAGGTGCCAACCACAGTGCTCATATAACAGTGCCATGTGGACAGCTATAGCGATCATATAACAGTGCCATGGTGCCAGCCATAGGGTTCAACATTATCATACCAGGCCTAAATAATATTATTATATAGACGTCAAACAGTAGCATCAGCCATAGAGACCTTATCATAATGTCAGCCATAATGTCGATATAATAGCATCAGTAATAATACCCACATAAATCTAACAGCCATAGTGCCCTTATAGGGTGCGTGGTGCCCATGTTATACTGCCAGGCATAGTGCCCATAGAATCAAGCCAGCCACAATGCTAATATAATAATATAATTGTGCCAACCAGTGCTTATATAATGTCAGCCACACTGCTTATATAATACAGTAAGCCATAGTGTTTATAGAATAGTGTCAACTATAGTGTTCATATAATAATACAAATTATAGTGCTAATATAATAATATCGACCATATAGATTATATAAAATAGTGCCAATCATAGTGCTGCTATAATAGTGCCAGCCACAGTGCTGATATAATAGTCTCAATCATAGTGCTGATATAATAGTCTCAATCATAGTGCTGATATAATAGTGCCAGCCATAGTGCTGATATTATTGTGCCAGCCATAGTGCTGATATAATAGTGCTGGCCATAGTGCTGATATAATAGTGCCAGCCACAGTGCTGATATAATAGTGCCAGCCATAGTGCTGATATAATAGTGCCAGCCATACTGCTGATATAATAGTGCCAGCCACAGTGCTGATATAATAGTGCCAGCCATACTGCTGATATAATAGTGCCAGCCACAGTGCTGATATAATAGTGCCAGCCATAGTGCTGATATAATAGTGCCAGCCACAGTGCTGATATAATAGTGCCAGCCACAGTGCTGATATAATAGTGCCAGACACAGTGCTGCTATAATAGTGCCAGCCACAGTGCTGATATAATAGTTCCAGCCATAGTGCTGATATAATAGTGCCAGCCATAGTGCTGATATAATAGTGCCAGCCATAGTGCTGATATAATAGTGCCAGCCACAGTGCTGATATAATAGTGCCAGCCACAGTGCTGCTATAATAGTGTCAATCATAGTGCTGATATAATAGTGCCAGACACAGTGCTGCTATAATAGTGCCAGCCACAGTGCTGATATAATAGTTCCAGCCATAGTGCTGATATAATAGTTCCAGCCATAGTGCTGATATAATAGTGCCAGCCATAGTGCTGATATAATAGTGCCAGCCACAGTGCTGCTATAATAGTGTCAATCATAGTGCTGATATAATAGTGCCAGCCATAGTGCTGATATAATAGTGCCAGCCACAGTGCTGCTATAATAGTGCCAGCCATAGTGCTGATATAATAGTGCCAGCCATAGTGCTGATATAATAGTGCCAGCCATAGTGCTGCTATAATAGTGCCAGCCATAGTGCTGATATAATAGTGCCAGCCATAGTGCTGATATAATAGTGCCAGCCATAGTGCTGATATAATAGTGCCAGCCACAGTGCTGCTATAATAGTGCCAGCCATAGTGCTGATTTGTGGTCGGGGCTATGTGTGAAAGAACCTACCCCCTAATGTACGCCCCAACAGAACTAGCGGCTTGAGTTGTGCCATAACCGCTTCCGTCGAGAGTACACCTGAAAGAGGCCAAAAACCCAGCATGAAAATACAAAGCGTGTTCATTGACGTATCACAACGCCAAATTCTGAAAGGCACAAGAAATCTCGCTAACGGGGTTCGGAACATAACGGCTGTAACAAGACGAGCGCCACCGGCCCAACTTACAGATAATGTGTGCTGGCACCTGATTCCTGAAGCGGCCGAGGCTGCCCCAATCCTGAACGAATGCCCTGACACCGTGAGGGGGTCAAAACCTAGATTGACCGCCAGTATACGCGCATGCGCTATGAATTGGGAGGTGGACAACGCTGCTGTCCCGAAGGGTAACAGTGGGGTGTTAGTGCCGCGACCGGCCAGTGCCCTTGACAAACCCTGCAGGACGTGGACAAGACCCCATTTGTGAGACGTGGGGGAAGAATTTGACCTGGGTAGGGGGACCTGACTGGGAGGTCTTGGTCATTTAGACCACAGTACGGCCTGTCCAATGGTTACCCTAAACATGCGAGGCTGCCACCACGGGATACAGGTCCCTAGCCTCCGTTGACTGGAAATTCCCGTGGCCTCGCAAAACTCCTCCGGCCACGCCCCATTCAGCCAATGGGGGCCAAAAATAGCAGCGAAACCAGTGCTGACCCCGCTGTTGGAGAATATGACGGGGGAGTTGTGGGAGACCGCCGGGACAAACATGGACACGCCATTCCCATGACTCAAGAAGTGGTCCCACATGCTCAAATCCGCTTGACTGTCCAGGAACACTGGACTATCCTGACAGAGAATGACTGAGACAAGGCTGGATGATAGCTATGACAGTGGGAATAACTGAGACACGGCTGGATGATAGCTATGACAGTGGGAATAACTGAGACACGGCTGGATGATAGCTATGACAGGGGGAATAACTGAGACATGGCTGGATGATAGCTATGACAGTGGGAATAACTGAGACACGGCTGGATGATAGCTATGACAGGGGGAATAACTGAGACATGGCTGGATGATAGCTATGACAGGGGGAATAACTGAGACATGGCTGGATGATAGCTATGACAGTGGGAATAACTGAGACAGGGCTGGATGATAGCTATGACAGTGGGAATAACTGAGACATGGCTGGATGATAGCTATGACAGTGGGAATAACTGAGACATGGCTGGATGATAGCTATGACAGTGGGAATAACTGAGACATGGCTGGATGATAGCTATGACAGTGGGAATAACTGAGACACGGCTGGATGATAGCTATGACAGTGGGAGTGGTAACAATCTGGCTATGAAAACCTACCCTGAGGAATGACGCGCATCGCAAAATTTACATGCCTAACAAGGACTGCAGTTCCACCTTGGTGGTGACCCTACCAGTGACGAAACTGTGAATGACTGCGCGGACCCTAACCACCTTGTCTTCCGGCAGCACCCTAGCTGACATGCTCTCTGTGACTGTAAAACAAGCAAAAAGACGGACCGTCACTACCACTGTTTAGCAACAATTTGACTACCACCCGTGCCTAGACACCGCCACTGCAGAAACCGTCATGCAAAGGTAACCGACCCTGGTGACCACCTGACAGGTACGGAGAAAGAGGAGACGTGTGACAGTGGAAGATAAATTGGAGACAAAGAAGGAGGACCTTACCGGAAACAGGACACAATGCTGATATGAGAAGAACACAAGGAACCAACCGTGGAGATAGACCTGTCATAGACCTGTCCGCATGAATTAAGCAGAATAAGTGTTTTTGTTTTATTTATTTTTTTAACAATGCTTGCGCCTGCGTTCAGGTGGCCCGAAGCTGGGTGACGAGACACGGTTGTCAGATTGCCGGGGTTCTCACAGAGTTGGCTGAACGGCTGACGGGCATATGCCAAAAATAAAACACAGCTATCTATGTAGCAAGCAAATTGCGACAAGTGTATGAAGACGGGCAAATGAGAAACCTGCCCATCTGACACAGAACAATGGAATGCCATACAATGTGAAGGGTCTGGCGTGCCCCTGCTGGCCTACGTCTAGGGGCGCCTGTTACTGGGGGTACTACCCCCAACAACTCATCACCATCTCGCTGTATGGCATTAACCCCCTACCTAACTGACAGCACGGCGGCCCGTGCCAGACTGTGCCCCCCATATAACAGTCATGGTGATTATACAAAATTCATCTTGACAGAAAAGTTAAAAACAGCTAGGCTGTGATTAATCAGGCAGACTGAAACTCCGCCCTCAAAGACTAGCCTTCTCATTGACATTCCCCCCCTCCCCCCGTCCTTACTCCCTTACAAGCCTCCCCCAATGCAGAAAGATAGAGCCTAATGCGAGTAGCCCCAGCAAATATACGAACGGAGTCCCGCTGACTCCTGCTACCTGCGTGCAAGTCACGTGGGAGCGGGGCGTGCTGCCGGACTGCCGTTCCGGTGTGGGGATGTCCCTCTCATACCTTAGAGAGACCGACCCCACCGACCGGACTAAGGAGCCGACACTGCGCTGAGGCAGCCGCACGAGGAGGAAAAGGACGCCGGACTGCAGGAGGAAGCGCCGACCGGAAGTGACGCTCTGTCGCCTAGGAGATGCTGACGCCGCCGGCTGTAACAGGAACACTGCTTCCGTCCGTCCCCTCTGGAGAAAGGTGCGTCCTAGATATAGGGCAGGGCGCCCCTCCCACAAATACAGGCCAATTAATCGGCCTTAATACATAATAGTGGCAGCCATAGTGCTGATATAATAGTGCGAGCCACAGTGCGATATAATATTGTCAATCATAGTGCTGATATAATAGTGCGAGCCACAGTGCGATATAATATTGTCAATCATAGTGCTGATATAATAGTGCGAGCCACAGTGCGATATAATATTGTCAATCATAGTGCTGATATAATAGTGCGAGCCACAGTGCGATATAATATTGCCAGCCATAGTGCTGCTATAATAGTGCCAGCCACAGTGCTGATATAATAGTGCCAGCCACAGTGCAATATAATAGTGCCAGCCATAGTGCTGATATAATAGTGCCAGCCACAGTGCTGATATAATAGTGCGAGCCATAGTGCGATATAATATTGCCAGCCATAGTGCTGATGTAATAGTGGCAGCCATAGTGCTGATATAATAGTGCCAGCCACAGTGCTGATATAATAGTGGCAGCCATAGTGCTGATATAATAGTGCCAGCCACAGTGCTGATATAATAGTGCCAGCCACAGTGCTGATATAATAGTGCCAGACATAGTGCTGATATAATAGTGCCAGCCATAGTGCTGATATAATAGTGCCAGACACAGTGCTGATATAATAGTGGCAGCCATAGTGCTGATATAATAGTACCAGCCACAGTGCTGATATAATAGTGCCAGACATGGTGCTGATATAATAGTGCCAGCCATAGTACTGATATAATAGTGCCAGCCACAGTGCTGCTATAATAGTGCCAGCCACAGTGCTGATATAATAGTGCCAGACATAGTGCTGATATAATAGTGCCAGCCATAGTGTGATATAATAGTGGCAGCCATAGTGCTGATATAATAGTGCGAGCCATAGTGCGATATAATAGTGCCAGCCCCAATGCTGATATAATAGTGCCAGCCATAGTGCTACATAATATTTCCAGCCACTGTGCTGATATAATAGTGCCAGACACAGTGCTGCTATAATAGTGCCAGCCATAGTGCTGATATAATAGTTCCAGCCATAGCTCTGATATAATAGTTCCAGCCATAGTGCGATATAATAGTGCCAGTCATGGTGCTGATATAATAGTGCTCGACACAGTGCTGCTATAATAGTGCCAGCCATAGTGCTGATATTATAGTGTCAATCATAGTGCTGATATAATAGTGCCAGCCATACTGTTGATATAATAGTGCCAGACACAATGCTGCTATAATAGTGCCAGCCATAGTGCTGATATAATAGTTCCAGCCATAGTGCTGATATAATAGTGCCAGACACAGTGCTGATATAATAGTGGCAGCCATAGTGCTTATATAATAGTGCCAGCCACAGTGCTGATATAATAGTGCCAGACATAGTGCTGATATAATAGTGCCAGCCACAGTGCTGATATAATAGTGCCAGACATAGTGCTGATATAATAGTGCCAGCCATAGTACTGACATAATAGTGCCAGCCATAGTGCTGATATAATAGTGCCAGCCATGGTGCTGCTTTAATAGTGCCAGCCATAGTGCTGATATTATAGTGTCAATCATAGTGCTGATATAATAGTTCCTGCCATAGTGCTGATATAATAGTGCCAGTCATAGTGCTGATATTATAGTGTCAATCATAGTGCTGATATAATAGTTCCTGCCATAGTGCTGATATAATAGTGCCAGCCATAGTGTAATATAATTGTGCCAGATACAGTGCTGGTATAATAGTACGAGCCATAGTGCTGATATAATAATGTCAATCATAGTGCTGATATAATAGTGCCAGCCCCAATGCTGATATAATAGTGCCAGCCACAGTGCTGATATAATAGTGCCAGCCACAGTGCTGATATAATAGTGCCAGCCACAGTGCAATATAATAGTGCCAGCCATAGTGCTGCTATAATAGTGCCAGCCACAGTGCTGATATAATAGTGCCAGCCACAGTGCAATATAATAGTGCCAGCCATAGTGCTGATATAATAGTGCCAGCCACAGTGCTGATATAATAGTGCGAGCCATAGTGCGATATAATATTGCCAGCCATAGTGCTGATGTAATAGTGGCAGCCACAGTGCTGATATAATAGTGCCAGACACAGTGCTGATATAATAGTGCCAGCCACAGTGCTGATATAATAGTGGCAGCCATAGTGCTGATATAATAGTGCCAGCCACAGTGCTGATATAATAGTGCCAGCCACAGTGCTGATATAATAGTGCCAGACATAGTGCTGATATAATAGTGCCAGCCATAGTGCTGATATAATAGTGCCAGACACAGTGCTGATATAATAGTGGCAGCCATAGTGCTGATATAATAGTACCAGCCACAGTGCTGATATAATAGTGCCAGACATGGTGCTGATATAATAGTGCCAGCCATAGTACTGATATAATAGTGCCAGCCACAGTGCTGCTATAATAGTGCCAGCCACAGTGCTGATATAATAGTGCCAGACATAGTGCTGATATAATAGTGCCAGCCATAGTGTGATATAATAGTGGCAGCCATAGTGCTGATATAATAGTGCGAGCCATAGTGCGATATAATAGTGCCAGCCCCAATGCTGATATAATAGTGCCAGCCATAGTGCTACATAATATTTCCAGCCACTGTGCTGATATAATAGTGCCAGACACAGTGCTGCTATAATAGTGCCAGCCATAGTGCTGATATAATAGTTCCAGCCATAGCTCTGATATAATAGTGTCAATCATAGTGCTGATATAATAGTTCCAGCCATAGTGCGATATAATAGTGCCAGTCATGGTGCTGATATAATAGTGCTCGACACAGTGCTGCTATAATAGTGCCAGCCATAGTGCTGATATTATAGTGTCAATCATAGTGCTGATATAATAGTGCCAGCCATACTGTTGATATAATAGTGCCAGACACAATGCTGCTATAATAGTGCCAGCCATAGTGCTGATATAATAGTTCCAGCCATAGTGCTGATATAATAGTGCCAGACACAGTGCTGATATAATAGTGGCAGCCATAGTGCTTATATAATAGTGCCAGCCACAGTGCTGATATAATAGTGCCAGACATAGTGCTGATATAATAGTGCCAGCCACAGTGCTGATATAATAGTGCCAGACATAGTGCTGATATAATAGTGCCAGCCATAGTACTGACATAATAGTGCCAGCCATAGTGCTGATATAATAGTGCCAGCCATGGTGCTGCTTTAATAGTGCCAGCCATAGTGCTGATATTATAGTGTCAATCATAGTGCTGATATAATAGTGCCAGTCATAGTGCTGATATAATAGTGTCAATCATAGTGCTGATATAATAGTGCGAGCCACAGTGCGATATAATATTGCCAGCCATAGTGCTGCTATAATAGTGCCAGCCACAGTGCTGATATAATAGTGCCAGCCACAGTGCAATATAATAGTGCCAGCCATAGTGCTGATATAATAGTGCCAGCCACAGTGCTGATATAATAGTGCGAGCCATAGTGCGATATAATATTGCCAGCCATAGTGCTGATGTAATAGTGGCAGCCACAGTGCTGATATAATAGTGCCAGACACAGTGCTGATATAATAGTGCCAGCCACAGTGCTGATATAATAGTGGCAGCCATAGTGCTGATATAATAGTGCCAGCCACAGTGCTGATATAATAGTGCCAGCCACAGTGCTGATATAATAGTGCCAGACATAGTGCTGATATAATAGTGCCAGCCATAGTGCTGATATAATAGTGCCAGACACAGTGCTGATATAATAGTGGCAGCCATAGTGCTGATATAATAGTACCAGCCACAGTGCTGATATAATAGTGCCAGACATGGTGCTGATATAATAGTGCCAGCCATAGTACTGATATAATAGTGCCAGCCACAGTGCTGCTATAATAGTGCCAGCCACAGTGCTGATATAATAGTGCCAGACATAGTGCTGATATAATAGTGCCAGCCATAGTGTGATATAATAGTGGCAGCCATAGTGCTGATATAATAGTGCGAGCCATAGTGCGATATAATAGTGCCAGCCCCAATGCTGATATAATAGTGCCAGCCATAGTGCTACATAATATTTCCAGCCACTGTGCTGATATAATAGTGCCAGACACAGTGCTGCTATAATAGTGCCAGCCATAGTGCTGATATAATAGTTCCAGCCATAGCTCTGATATAATAGTGTCAATCATAGTGCTGATATAATAGTTCCAGCCATAGTGCGATATAATAGTGCCAGTCATGGTGCTGATATAATAGTGCTCGACACAGTGCTGCTATAATAGTGCCAGCCATAGTGCTGATATTATAGTGTCAATCATAGTGCTGATATAATAGTGCCAGCCATACTGTTGATATAATAGTGCCAGACACAATGCTGCTATAATAGTGCCAGCCATAGTGCTGATATAATAGTTCCAGCCATAGTGCTGATATAATAGTGCCAGACACAGTGCTGATATAATAGTGGCAGCCATAGTGCTTATATAATAGTGCCAGCCACAGTGCTGATATAATAGTGCCAGACATAGTGCTGATATAATAGTGCCAGCCATAGTGCTGATATAATAGTGCCAGACATAGTGCTGATATAATAGTGCCAGCCATAGTACTGACATAATAGTGCCAGCCATAGTGCTGATATAATAGTGCCAGCCATGGTGCTGCTTTAATAGTGCCAGCCATAGTGCTGATATTATAGTGTCAATCATAGTGCTGATATAATAGTTCCTGCCATAGTGCTGATATAATAGTGCCAGTCATAGTGCTGATATTATAGTGTCAATCATAGTGCTGATATAATAGTTCCTGCCATAGTGCTGATATAATAGTGCCAGCCATAGTGTAATATAATTGTGCCAGATACAGTGCTGGTATAATAGTACGAGCCATAGTGCTGATATAATAATGTCAATCATAGTGCTGATATAATAGTGCCAGCCCCAATGCTGATATAATAGTGCCAGCCACAGTGCTGATATAATAGTGCCAGCCACAGTGCTGATATAATAGTGCCAGCCACAGTGCAATATAATAGTGCCAGCCATAGTGCTGCTATAATAGTGCCAGCCACAGTGCTGATATAATAGTGCCAGCCACAGTGCAATATAATAGTGCCAGCCATAGTGCTGATATAATAGTGCCAGCCACAGTGCTGATATAATAGTGCGAGCCATAGTGCGATATAATATTGCCAGCCATAGTGCTGATGTAATAGTGGCAGCCACAGTGCTGATATAATAGTGCCAGACACAGTGCTGATATAATAGTGCCAGCCACAGTGCTGATATAATAGTGGCAGCCATAGTGCTGATATAATAGTGCCAGCCACAGTGCTGATATAATAGTGCCAGCCACAGTGCTGATATAATAGTGCCAGACATAGTGCTGATATAATAGTGCCAGCCATAGTGCTGATATAATAGTGCCAGACACAGTGCTGATATAATAGTGGCAGCCATAGTGCTGATATAATAGTACCAGCCACAGTGCTGATATAATAGTGCCAGACATGGTGCTGATATAATAGTGCCAGCCATAGTACTGATATAATAGTGCCAGCCACAGTGCTGCTATAATAGTGCCAGCCACAGTGCTGATATAATAGTGCCAGACATAGTGCTGATATAATAGTGCCAGCCATAGTGTGATATAATAGTGGCAGCCATAGTGCTGATATAATAGTGCGAGCCATAGTGCGATATAATAGTGCCAGCCCCAATGCTGATATAATAGTGCCAGCCATAGTGCTACATAATATTTCCAGCCACTGTGCTGATATAATAGTGCCAGACACAGTGCTGCTATAATAGTGCCAGCCATAGTGCTGATATAATAGTTCCAGCCATAGCTCTGATATAATAGTGTCAATCATAGTGCTGATATAATAGTTCCAGCCATAGTGCGATATAATAGTGCCAGTCATGGTGCTGATATAATAGTGCTCGACACAGTGCTGCTATAATAGTGCCAGCCATAGTGCTGATATTATAGTGTCAATCATAGTGCTGATATAATAGTGCCAGCCATACTGTTGATATAATAGTGCCAGACACAATGCTGCTATAATAGTGCCAGCCATAGTGCTGATATAATAGTTCCAGCCATAGTGCTGATATAATAGTGGCAGCCATAGTGCTTATATAATAGTGCCAGCCACAGTGCTGATATAATAGTGCCAGACATAGTGCTGATATAATAGTGCCAGCCACAGTGCTGATATAATAGTGCCAGACATAGTGCTGATATAATAGTGCCAGCCATAGTACTGACATAATAGTGCCAGCCATAGTGCTGATATAATAGTGCCAGCCATGGTGCTGCTTTAATAGTGCCAGCCATAGTGCTGATATTATAGTGTCAATCATAGTGCTGATATAATAGTTCCTGCCATAGTGCTGATATAATAGTGCCAGTCATAGTGCTGATATTATAGTGTCAATCATAGTGCTGATATAATAGTTCCTGCCATAGTGCTGATATAATAGTGCCAGCCATAGTGTAATATAATTGTGCCAGATACAGTGCTGGTATAATAGTACGAGCCATAGTGCTGATATAATAATGTCAATCATAGTGCTGATATAATAGTGCCAGCCCCAATGCTGATATAATAGTGCCAGCCACAGTGCTGATATAATAGTGCCAGCCACAGTGCTGGTATAATAGTGCCAGCCATAGTGCTGATATAATAGTGGCAGCCATAGTGCTGATATAATAGTGCCAGCCATAGTGCTGATATAATAGTGCCAGCCATAGTGTAATATAATTGTGCCAGATACAGTGCTGGTATAATAGTGCCAGCCATAGTGTGATATAATATTGTCAGCCATAGTGCTGCTTTAATAGTGCCAGTCATAGTGCTGATATTATAGTGTCAATCATAGTGCTGATATAATAGTTCCTGCCATAGTGCTGATATAATAGTGCCAGTCATAGTGCTGATATTATAGTGTCAATCATAGTGCTGATATAATAGTGCCAGCCCCAATGCTGATATAATAGTGCCAGCCACAGTGCTGATATAATAGTGCCAGCCACAGTGCTGGTATAATAGTGCCAGACACAGTGCTGATATAATAGTGCCAGACATAGTGCTGATATAATAGTGCCAGCCAGTGTGATATAATAGTGCGAGCCATAGTGCGATATAATAGTGCCAGCCATAGTGCTACATAATATTTCCAGCCACTGTGCTGATATAATAGTGCCAGACACAGTGCTGCTATAATAGTGCCAGCCACAGTGCTGATATAATAGTGCCAGACACAGTGCTGATATAATAGTGCCAGCCATAGTGCTGCTATAATAGTGCCAGCCACAGTGCTGATATAATAGTGCCAGACACAGTGCTGATATAATAGTGGCAGCCATAGTGCTGATATAATAGTACCAGCCACAGTGCTGATATAATAGTGCCAGACATGGTGCTGATATAATAGTGCCAGCCATAGTACTGATATAATAGTGCCAGCCACAGTGCTGCTATAATAGTGCCAGCCACAGTGCTGATATAATAGTGCCAGCCATAGTGCGATATAATAGTGCCAGCCCCAATGCTGATATAATAGTGCCAGCCATAGTGCTACATAATATTTCCAGCCACTGTGCTGATATAATAGTGCCAGACACAGTGCTGCTATAATAGTGCCAGCCATAGTGCTGATATAATAGTTCCAGCCATAGTGCGATATAATAGTGCCAGTCATGGTGCTGATATAATAGTGCTCGACACAGTGCTGCTATAATAGTGCCAGCCATAGTGCTGATATTATAGTGTCAATCATAGTGCTGATATAATAGTTCCAGCCATAGTGCTGATATAATAGTGCCAGACACAGTGCTGATATAATAGTGCCAGCCACAGTGCTGATATAATAGTGCCAGCCACAGTGCTGATATAATAGTGGCAGCCATAGTGCTTATATAATAGTGCCAGCCACAGTGCTGATATAATAGTGCCAGACATAGTGCTGATATAATAGTGCCAGCCACAGTGCTGATATAATAGTGCCAGACATAGTGCTGATATAATAGTGCCAGCCATAGTACTGACATAATAGTGCCAGCCATAGTGCTGATATTATAGTGTCAATCATAGTGCTGATATAATAGTTCCTGCCATAGTGCTGATATAATAGTGCCAGTCATAGTGCTGATATTATAGTGTCAATCATAGTGCTGATATAATAGTTCCAGCCATAGTGCTGATATAATAGTGCCAGACATAGTGCTGATATAATAGTGCCAGACATAGTACTGACATAATAGTGCCAGTCATAGTGCTGATATTATAGTGTCAATCATAGTGCTGATATAATAGTTCCTGCCATAGTGCTGATATAATAGTGCCAG
Source organism: Bufo bufo (assembly GCF_905171765.1). Lineage (NCBI taxonomy): Eukaryota > Metazoa > Chordata > Amphibia > Anura > Bufonidae > Bufo > Bufo bufo. The sequence continues at coordinate 4,186,970 of NC_053390.1, forward strand.
CCATAGTGTAATATAATTGTGCCAGATACAGTGCTGGTATAATAGTGCCAGCCATAGTGTGATATAATATTGTCAGCCATAGTGCTGATATAATAGTGCCAGTCATAGTGCTGATATTATAGTGTCAATCATAGTGCTGATATAATAGTTCCTGCCATAGTGCTGATATAATAGTGCCAGTCATAGTGCTGATATAATAATGTCAATCATAGTGCTGATATAATAGTGCCAGCCCCAATGATGATATAATAGTGCCAGCCACAGTGCTGATATAATAGTGCCAGCCACAGTGCTGGTATAATAGTGGCAGCCATAGTGCTGATATAATAGTGCCAGCCATAGTGCTGATATAATAGTGCCAGCCATAGTGTAATATAATTGTGCCAGATACAGTGCTGGTATAATAGTGCCAGCCATAGTGTGATATAATATTGTCAGCCATAGTGCTGATATAATAGTGCCAGTCATAGTGCTGATATTATAGTGTCAATCATAGTGCTGATATAATAGTTCCTGCCATAGTGCTGATATAATAGTGCGAGCCATAGTGCGATATAATATTGCCAGCCATAGTGCTGCTATAATAGTGCCAGCCATAGTGCTGATATAATAGTGCCAGCCATAGTGCTGATATAATAGTGCCAGCCATAGTGCTGCTATAATAGTGCCAGCCATAGTGCTGATATAATAGTGCCAGCCACAGTGCTGCTATAATAGTGCCAGCCACAGTGCTGATATAATAGTGCCAGCCATAGTGCTGATATAATAGTGCCAGCCATAGTGCTGATATAATAGTTCCGGCCATAATGCTGATATAATATTGCCAGCCATAGTGCTGATATAATAGTGCCAGCCACAGTGCTGATATAATAGTGCCAGCCACAGTGCTGATATAATAGTGCCAGCCACAGTGCTGCTTTAATAGTGCCAGACACAGTGCTGCTATAATAGTGCCAGCCATAGTGCTGATATAATAGTGCCAGCCATAGTGCTGATATAATAGTGCCAGCCACAGTGCTGATATAATAGTGCGAGCCATAGTGCTGATATAATAGTGCGAGCCATAGTGCTGCTATAATAGTGCCAGCCATAGTGCTGATATAATAGTGCCAGCCATAGTGCTGATATAATAGTGCCAGCCACAGTGCTGATATAATAGTGCCAGCCATAGTGCTGATATAATAGTGCCAGCCACAGTGCTGATATAATAGTGCCAGCCATAGTGCTGCTTTAATAGTGCCAGCCACAGTGCTGGTATAATAGTGCTAGCCACAGTGCTGCTATAATAGTGCCAGACATAGTGCTGCTATAATAGTGCCAGCCATAGTGCTGATATAATAGTGCCAGCCATAGTGCTGCTATAATAGTGCCAGCCATAGTGCTGATATAATAGTGCCAGACACAGTGCTGATATAATAGTGCCAGCCATAGTGCTGATATAATAGTGCCAGCCACAGTGCTGCTATAATAGTGCCAGCCATAGTGCTGATATAATAGTGCCAGCCATAGTGCTGATATAATAGTGCCAGCCACAGTGCTGATATAATAGTGCCAGCCATAGTGCTGATATAATAGTGCCAGCCACAGTGCTGCTTTAATAGTGCCAGCCATAGTGCTGCTATAATAGTGCCAGCCAAAGTGCTGATATAATAGTGCCAGCCACAGTGCTGATATAATAGTGCCAGCCATAGTGCTGATATAATAGTGCCAGCCATAGTGCTGATATAATAGTGCCAGCCATAGTGCTGCTATAATAGTGCCAGCCATAGTGCTGATATAATAGTGCCAGCCACAGTGCTGATATAATAGTGCCAGCCACAGTGCTGATATAATAGTGCCAGCCATAGTGCTGATATAATAGTGCCAGCCATAGTGCTGATATAATAGTGCCAGCCATAGTGCTGATATAATAGTGCCAGCCATAGTGCTGATATAATAGTGCCAGCCATAGTGCTGATATAATAGTGCCAGACACAGTGCTGATATAATAGTGCCAGCCATAGTGCTGATATAATAGTGCCAGCCATAGTGCTGATATAATAGTGCCAGCCACAGTGCTGATATAATAGTGTCAGCCATAGTGCTGATATAATAGTGCCAGACATAGTGCTGATATAATAGTGCCAGACACAGTTACCACCTATCAGCAGCCTGTATGCCGCTCCTCTATGTAAAGTTTTTGATGGATGGTTTTCTAGATAGAATTTTTGAAATCTTTCCATTTCTTCTGCTTCCTGTCTAGCTTAACTCTCTCAGTCAGACCATCACTGTGACCAGGGAGAGCCCCCTGTAGCACCCCCCCCCCCCCCCCATCAAGAAAACAACTTTCCAATCCTCCATCTACTATTATCATGAGGATTACCCTGTAGATGACATCTTCCCACCAACAGCAGCACTAACCTGACCATGGACTTCCTATCTGTATAGGATTTGTACCTCTCTATGCGGACTGCTGGAGAAGGACGACATTTAGTATTTTGTTTTCAAAGGCATATCACTGCCGAGAAAAACAGCCATAAAACAGCCAAACAGCCAAAAAAATAAATAAAAATTCTATAAATGTAGAGATTAAAAAATACCCCTTTCTGACGGGAGAACCCCTTTAAAGGCGGTAGGAGGCCATAGTGATTGCTAATTGTACCTGCAGTGCACAATGACTGGGCCCGAGCCCGGGGTGTTACTCTTGTTCAGCTGCTCCACCAGTTGCACCAGGCTGGACGCCTTACTGGGCACGCCGTGGTCCGGCCACTCTAGATAATGCAGCTGCTCCACCGTCATCTGTACTGTCGACTGCACCTGGAGAGACAAGTACGATATCAGGAGGACCTTGCCATATACCGCCATATTATATACTGCCATATTATAACTAGAGAGGAGCAAATCGAAGTTGACGAAGAGGAATTCGATCCGAATTTCAGGAAAAATTCAATTTGCACCGAATCCAAATTTCCTCACGCTTCGTGGTAACGAATCTCATTTTTATGGCTGCTGCCCGTGTTAGGGCATCGAGCAAGGAAATATGGGAACGAGGGATCAATGTCATGCATGCAGCCAATCAGCAGCCACCCAGCCCTGTGATGTCACAGCCCTATAAATAGCGGCAGCCATCTTGGATTCAGCCATTTTCCAGTGCACTTAGTGCAGGGAGATACGTCAGCAGGCGCTAGGGACAGTGCGAGGAAAGACTTGGAAACTTTTATTTTGCTGTATAGAAGTTCAGGGAAAGTATAGGGAGGAATCATTCCACAGTATTGAAGCAGAACAGGGTTCAGTCGGGGAGGTTACAGCCTGGGTAATAGGAACAATCCTATTACACCTTACTGCACTGACTGCGGATCCAAATTGCTGTTATACTGCTGCTATATGATAGCTCAGTGTATTAATAGAAAAGTACGTACGTCCTATTAGCCGTTCTGTGTTGATTTTATATTATTTTAAAATTTTTTAAGAGGGGTGTATTAATAGGAAAAAAAAAGGGAAAAATATATGTCATAATTGCCGTTCAGCAGTGAAGTTACATTGTACTACAGCCATTTACAAGATGTAGAAAAAGGAAATATGCGTACATCCCAGTAGTCATTCTACGGTGAATTATTTTTTGGGGTGTAATAATAGGAAAAAGAATACGTCTTAATTGACCTTCTGTGGTGAATTGTGATTTTATTTTTTTTGGTGATGAAGGGAGTTCACTAATCAGAAAAAAAATATATATGTCTTAATTGCCGTTCAGCGGTGAAGTTAGATTGTACAGTACTACAGGCTTTTTTGGGGGGTATTATTTTAATTTAATTATTTTATTATACACTATGTCAGACAGACAGGTGACAGGCCCTTCAAAGGGAAAGGGCAGTGGCCAAAATGTTTCTGTCGCAGGCAGCAGAGTAAGGGGGCGTAGCTGCAGGAGTTGCAGCGAGAGGCCTGAGCTCCCGGTGTCATCTAGCGGTCGTGTCTTGACCAGCAACCCAGCGGTTCTCGAATGGTTGACTCAGTTTTCGACTTCGTCGCAAGTGACATCAGACACCCCCAGCCAAGAGTAGGTGGGTTGCTCTGACACGACTCTTAGTTGGCATAGCCCGGGAGAAGGCCCTGTGCCCTCACCTGCACTTGCCCTTCCTCTGTCATTTTCAGTTCCCTCAGCGCGAGAAGTATTATATACCGTAGGCTTGGCTCCACTTTTCAGTGAGGATAAGCTACTAGAGGAGCCAGCCAAGATCTGGAAGAGCCATCCACCGCTTCCTCTGGTAGGCGGGCAAGTAGTGATGATGAGAGTCGCGTGGGAGCAGGTGTTGCAAGCGGTCCTGGCCCTGAGAACGTTGAGGGGGATATCAGTGACGTGCAGACAGTAGCCGATGATGATCATGTAGCTGATCGCACTTGGGAGCCGGGAGAAGAAGGGGCTTCATCGTCAGGATAAGAGGGTGGCAGCTTGTGCGTGAGGCAGCGGCTGAACCCGCAGGGTGGCAGCATAGCTGAGTCAGCCGGGTGGCAACAGTCGGAGGTCGAGAGACAAATGTGCCCGGTTTAGACCACCTGCATCGCAGGAGCCTACCAGCCCGGAAAGTAGCGGTGCAGGGGTTCACGTAGGCAGAGGTAGCAGGCAGTCAGCGCAGAGTGTTGGAGGGGGAAATGCCATACTTGCCGGAGGAGGTGAAAATTACCATTTGCCGAATTTGTGGGCAGCAGGTGATGCGTGGCCAGGGTGCCAATGTTGGCTCCACCGCCCTGCGTCAACACATGCAGCGTCACCATAAAGTGTCCTGGGAGAACTGTGGCTCCGATGTGGTGGTCCAGCCTGCCACAGCAACCACTGCATTACCCACTGGCACGCACCCAATTTCATGCAGTCAAGGCACCACCACCTCAGCCGAAGGGCGCTGTCTGTCCTTCCCATCATCTGCTAGTCCTGATGCTCCTGCTTCTCCTCCTCCTCGTCAGTTGTTCTGTCAGCAATCAATCACCGAACCGATTACCTGGAGACAACAGTATGCGTGCACTCATCCAACGGCACAGAAGCTGAACGTGCTCCTGGCCAGGTTGCTGGTGCTGCAGTCCCTCCCTTTTCAAGTGGTGGACTCTGCACTTTTCAGAGAACTGATGGCTTGTGCTGAGCCGAGGTGGAGAGTCCCAAGCCGTTATTTCTTTGCCAAAAAGGCAGTACCAGCCCTGCACACACATGTAGAACAGAAGGTGGGCCAGTCCTTGAGCCTGTTGGTGCCTGCCAAAGTGCACGGCAGCGCCGACGTATGGAGCTGTAACTACGGTCAAGGACAATATATGTCCTTCATGGCCCACTGGGTAAATGTGATTCCTGCACAGCCACACCAGTAACTTGGCCAGGTGATGCCGCTTTCGCTTCCACGTTCTCTTGCCGTTGGTCCTGCGACAATGTCCTCCTCTGCCTCATCATCCTCCACCGTGTCCTCAGCCTCCACTGCAGGGACAATTCACAGTGCCCCTTCAGCATACCACATGTGCAGGGCATGGCAGTGTCACGCTGTTTTGCACCTCGTTTGCCTGCGCGAACTGAGTCACACAGGGGAGGAAATGCTCCGCGTCCTTCTTCAAGAAATCGAATCCTGGCTTTCTCCTCGACAACTCAAAATCGGAACTATGGGGAATGAAAACGGGAAGAACATGGTGTTGGCGCTGCATCAAGGAGGGCTGAGCCATGCACTCTGCATGGAGCATGTGCTCAATCTGGTTGTAGCGGTTCCTGAAGTCTTCACCCCATCTGCAAGACATCCTGAAAATGGGCAGGAAACTTTGCATGCACTTCAGCCACTCGTACACCGCCAAGCACACCCTCCTTGAGCTACAGCAGCAGAACGGCATCCCACCAACATATGCTGATATGCGATATCCACCCGTTGGAATTTCACCCTCCATATGTTGGACCGACTATAAGAACAGGGAAAGGCCATAAACGATTTCTTGATGATGCAAGTGGATAGGAGTACTCCCCTGTGTAACTTCGATGTCAGCCACTGGCAGCTCATGCGTGACACCTGCCGTTTGCTCAGGCTCTTTGAGGAGGCCACTTATTTGTCAGTCGCAAGGACTACGGGATGAACAACGTCATTCCACTGCTTGATATCCTGGAACAGTTGCTGGTAAATCTGGCTGTTCAGGGGACTGGAGACGTGGTGCCTACATCTCATGCGCAAATGGCCCGATGCATGCTCACTTGCTTGCGTAGTTACAGCCAAATTGTCACCATTCGGCAGAGGGATGACTTCTGGCTCTCCACCATGTTAGACCCTCGCTACCGGTCCAAACTGGGGGCCTTTTTTTTACACTCGCTGAGATGGAGGACAAACTGAACTATTATCGAGACATCCTATGTAGTCAGTTGGCCAATGCCTTTGCAATCGCAGGTCTGACCGGGGGGCCCTCTGCGCTCATGTTCAACTGCCATGGCTGCTGGGGGGAGGGGGTTGGGGGAGGGCAGGAGCAGTACCAGCTCCATCAACGGCAACTTAGGTCTAGAATCACTGATGAGCAGTTTTCTTCACCCGCCTACTGAAGAAACTACTCAGCAGCAGCTATACATAGAGCAGAACCTGAACCAGCAGGTGGTGGCATATTTGGACAGCACCCTGCAAACCCACTGTGGCGAAACCAACCTCGCCACTGGGTTTTGGAGAGGACTGGCTGCTGGCCTCTTGCCCCTGGATTATGGGCCATATACTAACTTTTAAACCCCTGAACCTATTCAAGTGAATTTTGGATAGGTTTGTCCCCAAGTTATACTGTTTAAATTAATGTAAGTTATATGTATGGCCAATGTAAACTCACAAAGTTGTAACAATTTATAATAAGTGTAACTTGTCAGCTTGGGAGGAAAATGCTGGGTGTGTTTCTATTGTGCCATTGTCCCATTGTGTGTTTAAAAGGTGATGTCTGTCCTGTTGTCTGCACATGTGTATTGGCGATCTCCCTTTGTCCTCAGAGATAATTGGATTGCTCTTCAGGTTGTCTGGACAGAGAGGAGGAAACCATGATGCATTGTGGGGATATGTTGTCCTATGTCACAGTCTTCATTCTGGTCCTCTGGGGGCGTGAACGATTGGTTGCTGTAGTTACATTGTATGTGTTGTAAATTACTGATTGGTTGTATTTCAAACCCCTGTGGGCAGTACTATGTTTGTGGTTTATGAATAAAAGAGGCTGTACGTGAAGTACAGTCAGACCACTGTTTGACCCTCAACACGGAGCCTTGTCTCGTTATTGGGGGGATTCATTGTATGCTGTTACAGACTGATTGCTAGGAGTGTAAGCTGATTCCTGTTCGTCTGCTAGCAGCTATTCGTGAGGTTCCAGTTTGGAGTGCTGTTTTGTATCCAGTTCGGGAGTTGGTGTTCTGCAGTAGCTGTGCCTGTCTCTCAGAAAGAGGCTTATCGCCTAAACGGATTTTAACCCCTTGTCTGCTGAAACGGTCCGTTACATTGGTGGCAGCAGTGGGATCGTTCCTACAGCCAGAAGGACAGCTACAGGAGACACCATTTTTGTGGATTCTACAATTTAAGGACAACGCATGTCCCAGTACAGCGTCCCTGACAGCAGCAGGATGGAACCAGCAGTGTTATACGAGGAGGAGGACCTGGATGGCCGGGATGCATTAAGGAAAGGCATCTGGTACCAGGCCCTGGATAATCTACAATACCAGCGGGGTGAGAGTCTCCCCACGGAAGAGCAGCGGTTGCAGAAGCAAGTGGCCCTGCGGATGCCCTTCCTGGGAGAGCAGCCCCTGGAGGAATGGGTGAAAGAACTAGAGCACCGGGTATGGCAGGAGCTATGGCTGGAGGATGCCTACCAGGCGCTTTGGTGGTATATGGCACAGTATATACCCTGGACAGCCGAACATGACAAGCCAGAGGGAGAGGAGTTGTATGGTCCTGGCTTGTTATGGGAGTCCTTTGCAGAGCCTGACTTCGGGAGCCCTGCACAGTCCAGACTTCAGGACATTTTCTATGAGAGGGAGGCTAGGCATGAGTGGGATGACCCCCATGAGGTAGAGCAAGACCTGGCTCACCTAGCAACCCTGGAGTGGGAACTGGAGCAGGACTACCGAGATCTCTTCCACTCCATTGAGAAGGCTCAGCAGGACGGTAAGGTGACAGACCCAGATCCAGACCCATTCAGCTGGGCAGATATTGTAGAGTGTTACTGGGAAGGACCCCAGGTGGCCGGTAGAGATGGGACCGAGGTCTCTCCATCGGTCCTGCAGGGAATTGGGAGCCCAGTCTCCATTCCCCAGCGGCAGTGTGAAGTGCAGGGAGAGGAGAGCAGCGTCCTCCCTCCCCAGCGGCAGGCTGAGTAACAGGGGGCAGAGGTAGTTGTTCCTGCCCCCCAGCAGCAGCATGATTTTTGGGGAATTGGGAGCCCAGTCTCCATTCCCCAGCGGCAGGCGGAGTTACAGGGGGCAGAGACAGTCGGTCCTGTCCCCCAGCGGCAGAGTGTCCAGCAGGGAATAGAGAGCCCAGTCTCCTTTCCCCAGCAGCAGGACACTGTATTGGGAGCGGAGACGGTCGGTCGCCCTCCCCAGCGGCTGGAAGTATGTATGGGAGAGGAGCTTGTTACCCCCTCTCCCCAGCGGCAGCTTAACGCACCAGGGGGAGACAGTAAGCCCCACAACAGTGCAGATGGGACCGTGGTCTCTGCACTTACAGCACAGGGGGTAGAGACAGTCGGTCTCCCCCTCCAACAACCAGGCTCCAACCAGGCTTCTTCCGTGGTAGCGCTGGCACCAGGGCAGAGTACCGCTGATCCCTGCCCACAAAGCAACCTCCACTCCAAGCCAGGGAGCAACACAGAGACCGGGAGTACCAGCTTCCAACATAACCTTGGTGAACTCACTGGACAGAGACAGGCTACCAAATGCAACAGGTCCAGTATTTGGTTGTGGGTGGGCTGCCAGACTAACTCAGGTACCGACCGGCGTGAGGTCAGGTATCTGGTTAGTCTTCCCTGGGGGGGGGAGATGTGTGGCGAAACCAACCTCGCCACTGGGTTTTGGAGAGGACTGGCTGCTGGCCTCTTGCCCCTGGATTATGGGCCATATACTAACTTTTAAACCCCTGAACCTATTCAAGTGAATTTTGGATAGGTTTGTCCCCACGTTATACTGTTTGAATTAATGTAAGTTATATGTATGGCCAATGTAAACTCACAAAGTTGTAACAATTTATAATAAGTGTAACTTGTCAGCTTGGGAGGAATATGTGGGTGTGTTTCTATTGTGCCATTGTCCCATTGTGTGTTTAAAATGGTGATGTCTGTCCTGTTGTCTGCACATGTGTATTGGCGATCTCCCTTTGTCCTCAGAGATAATTGGATTGCTCTTCAGGTTGTCTGGACAGAGAGGAGGAAACCATAATGCATTGTGGGGATATGTTGTCCTATGTCACAGTCTTCATTCTGGTCCTCTGGGGGCGTGAACGATTGGTTGCTGTAGTTACATTGTATGTGTTGTAAATTACTGATTGGTTGTATTTCAAACCCCTGTGGGCAGTACTATGTTTGTGGTTTATGAATAAAAGAGGCTGTACGTGAAGTACAGTCAGACCACTGTTTGACCCTCAACACGGAGCCTTGTCTCGTTATTGGGGAGATCCGCTGTATGCTGTTAGAGGCTGATTGCCAGAAGTGTAAGCTGATTCCTGTTCGTCTGCTAGCAGCTATTCGTGAGGTTCCAGTTTGGAGTGCTGTTTTGTATCCAGTTCGGGAGTTGGTGTTCTGCAGAAAGAGGCTTATCGCCTAAACGGATTTTAACCCCTTGTCTGCTGAAACGGTCCGTTACACCCACATTGAAGATCCACTGGACTACTGGGCAGCCAAACTGGATTTGTGGCCTCAACTGGACGAGTTTACCCTGGAAAAGCTGTCCTGCCCGGCCAGCAGTGTGGCATCTGAGCGGGTGTTTAGTGCAGCAGTGGCCATAGTTACCTCAAGGAGAACTCGCCTGTCCACCCAAAATGTGGAGAGACTGACCTTTGTGAAGATGAATCAGGCGTGGATCAGCCAGGATATTTTTTAAACACCAGTGCCTGATGCATCAGACTAGATCATCCATGGTGCCAGACCTAAACTTTGCACTTTTAACTCTGCTTCAGCTACTATTCTGATGCTGCCACGCGCCTGATGCCACACCTGCTGCCAGATACTTCTACAGCCACCTATCATCTTCAGCTGGTACTAGTATTGCCCTCCACCTCCCCACTATGTCACTGGGCAACTCTGTGGCCTCCTCATGCTTCTAACACCTCAACACTGTCACTGGGCCACTCTGTGGTTTCCTCATGCTGCTGCCACCTCACCACTCTGTGGTCTCCTCATGCTGCTGCCACATCACCACTCTGTGGTCTCCTCATGCTGCTGCCAGCTCACCACTATGTCACTGGGCCACTCTGTGGTCTCCACATACTGCTGCCACCTCACTACTATGACACTGGGCTGCTCTGTGGTCTCCTCATGCTGCTGCCACCTCAACATTATGTCACTGGGCCACTCTATGGTCTCCTCATGCTGTTGCCACATCACCACTATATCACTGGGCCACTATGTGGTCTCCTCATGATGCTGCCACCTGACCACTATGTCACTGGGCCACTATGTGGTCTCCTCATGCTGCTGCCACCTCAACACGATGTCACTGGGCCACTCTATGGTCTCCTCATGCTGCTGCCACCTCACCACTATGTCACTGGGCCACTATGTGGTCTCCATATGCTGCTGCCACCTCACCACTATGTCACTGGGCTACTATGTGGTCTCCTCATGCTGTTTCCACCTCACCACTATGTCACTGGTCCACTTTGTGGACTTCTCATGCTGTTCCCACCCTCCCCACTCCAGGACTGGGCCACTATTTTGCCTTTCGGCCTGGCTGACATCATCATTTATTTAACCTTTCTTCTGATCTGTCAGAAGGAAGGAAAAATGATACGCAAACGGATCCAGTCTGTGTAGAGGTTGTAAGGCCTGTATGGTCCCATCAGAATTGGCTTGTAATTTGGTAGCCAAAAGCAGGAGTGGGTACAAAACACAGAAGACATGAAAATATTCCATTCACGTGTCATCTCTGTTTTGGATCCAGTCCTGTTTTTTTGGGCATTAGCAATACTGATGGATTACTGACCAAATGCTGACCGAGTGAAGGCGGATGCTCCACAGACAGGATCCGTTTTTTGTGGGTTATTGTTCTGATGGATCAGAGAAAGGGCAAAATAATCAGTGACGTCCACACAGACTTACTGCTGACCCCCTCTCCACTCTGTCGGGGGCTCTACTTGTATAAGGGGTTAATAGAGCAGGTTCTGTAGACATCTATGTGGAATCAGCTGACGACGGTGTAAAAGGAGTGCGCTTCTTCTTGGCGCTAAAATCGACCTGTAAGGCTGGGTTCACACTTCAGTTATTTGGTCAGTTTTGGCCCCGTGACGGCCCAAATAAGTGACGTGTGCAGTGATTCTAGAGCGACGCCTGTCATCTGCATGTCATACGGACTCACAGTATTATGTCACTACCACAGCAGACTCCCTATGTGTGTTACTGCAAGGCACAGTGTTCTACACCGCTATACAGGCACAGTGTTCTACACCGCTATACAGGCACAGTGTTCTACACCGCTATACAGGCACAGTGTTCTACACCGCTATACAGGCACAGTGTTCTACACCGCTATACAGGCACAGTGTTCTACACCGCTATACAGGCACAGTGTTCTACACCGCTATACAGGCACAGTGTTCTACACCGCTATACAGGCACAGTGTTCTACACCGCTATACAGGCACAGTGTTCTACACCGCTATACAGGCACAGTGTTCTACACCGCTATACAGGCACAGTGTTCTACACCGCTATACAGGCACAGTGTTCTACACCGCTATACAGGCACAGTGTTCTACACCGCTATACAGGCACAGTGTTCTACACCGCTATACAGGCACAGTGTTCTACACCGCTATACAGGCACAGTGTTCTACACCGCTATACAGGCACAGTGTTCTACACCGCTATACAGGCACAGTGTTCTACACCGATATACAGGCACAGTGTTCTACACCGCTATACAGACACAGTGTTCTACACCGCTATACAGGCACAGTGTTCTACACCGCTATACAGGCACAGTGTTCTACACCGATATACAGGCACAGTGTTCTACACCGCTATACAGGCACAGTGTTCTACACCGATATACAGGCACAGTGTTCTACACCGATATACAGGCACAGTGTTCTACACCGCTATACAGACACAGTGTTCTACACCGATATACAGGCACAGTGTTTTACACCGCTATACAGGCACAGTGTTTTACACCACTATACAGGCACAGTGTTTTACACCACTATACAGGCACAGTGTTCTATACCACTATACAGGCACAGTGCTCTACACCGCTATACAGGCACAGTGTTTTACACCACTATACAGGCACAGTGTTCTACAGCACTATACAGGAACAGTGTTCTACACCGCTATACAGGCACAGTGCTCTACACCGCTATACAGGCACAGTGTTCTACACCGCACAGCGTTCTACACCACTATACAGGCACTGTGTTCTACACCGCTATACAGGCACAGTGTTCTACACCGCTATACAGGCACAGTGTTCTACACCGCTATACAGGCACGGCGTTCTACACCGCTATACAGGCACGGCGCTCTACACCGCTATACAGGCACGGCGTTCTACACCGCTATACAGGCACGGCGTTCTACACCGCTATACAGGCACGGCGTTCTACACCGCTATACAGGCACGGCGTTCTACACCGCTATACAGGCACGGCGTTCTACACCGCTATACAGGCACGGCGTTCTACACCGCTATACAGGCACGGCGTTCTACACCGCTATACAGGCACGGCGTTCTACACCGCTATACAGGCACGGCGTTCTACACCGCTATACAGGCACGGCGTTCTACATCGCTATACAGGCACGGCGTTCTACACCGCTATACAGGCACGACGTTCTACACCGCTATACAGGCACGGCGTTCTACACCGCTATACAGGCACGGCGTTCTACACCGCTATACAGGCACGGCGTTCTACACCGCTATACAGGCACGGCGTTCTACACCGCTATACAGGCACGGCGTTCTACACCGCTATACAGGCACGGCGTTCTACACCCCTATACAGGCACTGTGTTCTACACCACTATACAGGCACAGTGTTCTACACCACTATACAGGCACAGTGTTCTACACCACTATACAGGCTCTCTGCAGCTGGGAAATAGCTGATTTTTAAAGCGATTCACCATTAAGAAATTAAGATTTAGATTTAATCTTTTCAGAAGATTCGGCGAACCGACTGAATCAAATTTTTGAGAAATTCGCTCATCTCTAGTTATAACGTATTGCACGTGTCAGTGTCATAATGTGTGGTGGAGCAGGGTCTCCCAGCAGAACACAAAATTTCAGGAGTCAGAAGTCAGATACCAACAGTTGTATTGTGGAAAGAGGATCATCTTCCAGTGAATGAAGCATTCTGGGGCTTGTAGCTTCAGAACAGCTGGAGTGCCGAGGGTCGCTAATCCCTGCAATAGAGCGGGGCTCTCACCTTCTTCAGGCTAAAGCTCCTGGTGATGATGGCTCCGGTCTGAATGACTCTTTGTAGAGAGACTGTGATGTCCCCGTAGGTCTGGGTTTCTTCTGGCCAGTAGCGCTCACATTTTACCTTTACCGTATGAAACAAGAAAATATATAGGATTAACTTCTTCTGAAGTAAGGTGTGAACCTCCACCGCCCGCTCATAAGGGCAAGATGCGATGACCGTGACCTCACCGAACATCTACTGACCTTCTGTACCCATATTATCTCCTTGCATCCACCATCTCACCTTATTCTTTTCCTTAAGAGCAGTCAACATGACAATGACGGAGCTGCTCTCCTGCCACACCATGCTCCAGAAGTCAGCTACTGTTTCAGGAAGAGGACCTGCCGCAAGAAGAGGCACATTCCACAGTCACAACCAGTTATAAGAACCATCAATCAGATCGTTACCAGACCCCCAGGAGCCTATAACTTATTAAAGGGGATCCATGATTTGGACAGTCTGTAATTAGAATAATGATGATAATACAAAGTGTCCTCCTTCTGGTACCCCCAGAGATCAGCTGCAGTGATGGCCAGTTCGTAGTGTTCGCCAACGAACACATGCGATCTGCCATCTTTATTCCCAAGCCCGGCGATGCAGAGGTAAGTCCTTACCTGTGCCGCGAGCCGCTCTGAAACACATGCGGTCACCGGGAGCAGGCAGTTCTGAGAACAGCCCGATGAAGGCTGTTCTTGGGACTGCCTGCTCCAGGTGACCGCATGTGTTTCAGAGCGGCTCGAGGAACAGGCACAGGTAAGGACTTACCTCTGCATCGCCGGGCTTGGGAATAAAGATGGCAGATCGCATGTGTTCGTCGGCGAACACTGCGAATTGGCCATCACTAATCAGCTGTAATCAGTGGGGAAACCTGGAAGAAAGTGTGCAATATCCCTGCAGCACCTCCAGGGGGAGATACAGTATTACACCATTCTCATCAAAGGGTTGTCGGTGTAATACAAGACAGGGCAGGTCCTCGAGAGCGGGAGATGCTCCGTGTAAGAGCTGTCCACTCTGGACAGGAGAGAAGGATCCTGAACAGACAACCAGCATCCTCTAATAAAGCGCATAACCCTGGATTTTACAGTTATTAGAAAAGTGCCACTGCCCTCACAACTACTGACAAGAGCAACTGGGACAATTACCATGACTACTGGCCCCATCACTGAGGGCCCTCACTGCGCTGTGGTGGTGGTTCCCAGTTGACGCCCCTCGACAACATTGAAATTACTATATACTAAATGATGCCATGACTTACCTTGTGTAGCTATGTAATATTTGTGGGCTTTGTAACCCTGAAATTGGAGAGATATACAATGAGGAATGTCATGGTATATTGTACATACATTCTGAGGAGACTCGTGGTATACCGTCCATACATTCTGAGGAGACTCATGGTATACTGTACATACATTCTGAGACTCGTGGTATACTGTACATACATTCTGAGGAGACGCATGGTATACCGTACATACATTCTGAGGAGACTCGTGGTATACCGTACATACATTCTGAGGAGACTCATGGTATACTGTACATACATTCTGAGGAGACTCATGGTATACTGTACATACATTCTGAGGAGACGCATGGTATACTGTACATACATTCTGAGGAGACTCATGGTATACTGTACATACATTCTGAGGAGACTCATGGTATACCGTACATACATTCTGAGGAGACTCATGGTATACCGTACATACATTCTGAGGAGACTCATGGTATACTGTACATACATTCTGAGGAGATGCATGGTATACTGTACATACATTCTGAGGAGACTCATGGTATACCGTACATACATTCTGAGGAGACTCATGGTATACCGTACATACATTCTGAGGAGACTCGTGGTATACTGTACATACAGTCATGTGAAAAAATTAGGACACCCTTTGAAAGCATGTGGTTTTTTGTAACATTTTTAATAAATGGTTATTTCATCTCCGTTTCAACAATACAGAGAGATTAAAGTAATCCAACTAAACAAAGAAAACTGAAGAAAAGTCTTTTCAAGATCTTCTGTAAATGTCATTCTACAAAAATGCCTATTCTAACTGAGGAAAAAGATAGGACACCCTCACATGTATTCCCTCTTAAATTGGCTCAGATCTCACACAGGTATATCACACCAGGTGCACATAATTAGTAGATCGTTACTCTGCATGTTGAATGAGGCTTGCCCTATTTAAACCTCAGACATTTAGTTTGGTGTGCTCCTGACTGTTGAAGTGAGAGTGAGCACCATGGTGAGAGCAAAAGAGCTGTCAGAGGACTTCAGAAAAAAGATTGTAGCAGCCTATGAGTCTGGGAAGGGATTTAAAAAGATCTCAAAAGATTTTGAAATCAGCCATTCCACTGTCCGGAAGATAGTCTACAAGTGGAGGGCTTTCAAAACAACTGCCAACATGCCCAGGACTGGTCGCCCCAGCAAGTTCACCCCAAGAGCAGACCGCAAGATGCTAAAAGAGGTATCTAAAAACCCTAAAGTGTCATCTCGAGAACTACAGCAGGCTCTGGCTACTGTTGATGTAGAAGTACATGCCTCTACAATCAGAAAGAGACTGTACAAGTTTAACTTGCATGGGAGGTGTGCAAGGAGGAAACCTTTGCTTTCCAAGAGAAACATCGAGGCCAGACTGACATTTGCCAGCGATAAAGTTGACAAAGACCAGGACTTCTGGAATAATGTTCTTTGGACAGATGAGTCCAAAATTGAATTATTTGGACACAACAGCAGAGGACATGTTTGGCGTAAACCAAACACAGCATTCCAAGAAAAGAACCTCATACCAACTGTGAAGCATGGAGGTGGAAGTGTCATGGTTTGGGGCTGCTTTGCTGCAGCAGGACCTGGTCAGCTCACCATCATAGAATCCACGATGAATTCTACTGTGTATCAGAAGGTGCTTGAAGAACATGTGAGACCATCAGTTAGAAAATTAAAGCTGAAGCGGAACTGGACCATGCAACATGACAATGACCCAAAACATACTAGTAAATCAACCAAAGATTGGCTGAAAAAGAAGAAATGGAGAGTCCTGGAATGGCCAAGTCAAAGTCCAGATTTGAATCCCATTGAGATGCTGTGGGGTGACTTGAAAAGGGCTGTACGTGCAAGAAACCCCTCAAACATCTCACAGCTGAAAAAGTTCTGCATTGAGGAGTGGGGTAAAATTTCCTCAGACCGATGTCGAAGACTGGTAGATGGCTACAAGAACCGTCTCACTGCAGTTATTTCAGCCAAAGGAGGTAACACTCGCTATTAGGGGCAAGGGTGTCCTATCTTTTTCCTCAGTTAGAATAGGCATTTTTGTAGAATGACATTTACAGAAGATCTTGAAAAGACTTTTCTTCAGTTTTCTTTGTTTAGTCGGATTACTTTAATCTCTCTGTATTGTTGAAACGGAGATGAAATAACCATTTATTAAAAATGTTACAAAAAACCACATGCTTTCAAAGGGTGTCCTAATTTTTTCACAAGACTGTACATTCTGAGGAGATGCATGGTATACCGTACATACATTCTGAGGAGACTCATGGTATACCGTACATACATTCTGAGGAGACTCATGGTATACTGTACATACATTCTGAGGAGACTCATGGTATATTGTACATACATTCTGAGGAGACTCATGGTATACTGTACATACATTCTGAGGAGACTCATGGTATACCGTACATACATTCTGAGGAGACTCATGGTATACCGTACATACATTCTGAGGAGACTCATGGTATACCGTATATACATTCTGAGGAGACTCATGGTATACCGTACATACATTCTGAGGAGACTCATGGTATACCGTACATACATTCTGAGGAGACTCATGGTATACTGTACATACATTCTGAGGAGACTCATGGTATACCGTACATACATTCTGAGGAGACTCATGGTATACCGTACATACATTCTGAGGAGACTCATGGTATACTGTACATACATTCTGAGGAGACTCATGGTATACTGTACATACATTCTGAGGAGATGCATGGTATACCGTACATACATTCTGAGGAGACTCATGGTATACCGTACATACATTCTGAGGAGACTCGTGGTATACTGTACATACATTCTGAGGAGACCTGTGGTATACCGTACATACATTCTGAGGAGACTCATGGTATACCGTACATACATTCTGAGGAGACTCATGGTATACTGTACATACATTCTGAGGAGATGCATGGTATACCGTACATACATTCTGAGGAGACTCATGGTATACCGTCCATACATTCTGAGGAGACTCATGGTATACTGTACATACATTCTGAGGAGATGCATGGTATACCGTACATACATTCTGAGGAGACTCATGGTATACCGTACATACATTCTGAGGAGACTCGTGGTATACTGTACATACATTCTGAGGAGACTCATGGTATATTGTACATACATTCTGAGGAGACTCATGGTATACTGTACATACATTCTGAGGAGATGCATGGTATACCGTACATACATTCTGAGGAGACTCATGGTATACCGTCCATACATTCTGAGGAGACTCATGGTATACTGTACATACATTCTGAGGAGATGCATGGTATACCGTACATACATTCTGAGGAGACTCATGGTATACCGTACATACATTCTGAGGAGACTCGTGGTATACTGTACATACATTCTGAGGAGACTCATGGTATACTGTACATACATTCTGAGGAGATGCATGGTATACTGTACATACATTCTGAGGAGACTCATGGTATACCGTACATACATTCTGAGGAGACTCATGGTATACTGTACATACATTCTGAGGAGACTCATGGTATACCGTACATATGTTCTCAGGGGTTGTGGTATACTGTACATACAATCTGAGGAGATGCATGGTATACCATACATACATACCAAGGAGACTCATGGTATACCGTACATATGTTCTGATGGGGTTGTGGTATCCCGTACATATGTTCTGAGGAGACTCATGGTAGACACCACAGGAAAGATGTATACCACAGAGCCTGGGGGTGCATCTGCGGGAAATACATGGACCAAAAATATAAAGCAACACTTTCGGTTTTGCTCCCATTTTGCATGAGCTGAACTCAAAGATCTGAAACATTTTCTACAGACACAGAAGACCCATTACTCTAAAATATTGTTCACAAATTTGACTAAATCTGTGTCAGTGAGCGCTTCTCCTTTGCCAAGATAATCCATCCCACCTCACAGGTGTGGCAGATCAAGGTGCTCATTAGACAGCATGAATATTGCACAGGTGTGCCTTAGACTGCCCACAATAAAAGACCACTCTGAAATGTGCACAGTTTTTACTTACTGGGGGGGGGGGGTCAGAAAACCAGTCAGTATCTGGTGTGGCCACCATTTGCCTCACGCAGTCCAACACATCTCCGTGGGCATAGAGTTGATCAGGTTGTTGATTGTGGCCTGTGGGATGCTGGTCCACTCCTCTTCAATAGATGTGCAAAGTTGCAGAATATTGGCAGGAACTGGAACACGCTGTCGTATACGCCGATCCAGAGCATCCCAAACATGCTCAATGGGTGACATGTCCGGTGAGTATGCTGGCCATGCAAGAACTGGGCTGGTGTGGTTACACCTGGTCTGCAGTTGTGAGGCCGGTTGTACTGCCAAGTTATCTGAAACGCCTTTGGAGACGACTTATGGTAGAGAAATGAACATTCATTGCACGGGCAACAGCCAATTGCACGCTCCCTCAAACGTTGCGACATCTGTGGCATTGTTCTGTGTGATCAAACTGCACATTTCAGAGTGGCCTTTTATTGTGGGCAATCTAAGGCACACCTGTGCAATATTCATGCTGTATAATCAGCACCTTGATATGCCAAACCTGTGAGGTGGGATGGATTATCTCAGCAAAGGAGAAGCGCTCACTAACACAGATCTAGACAGATTTGTCAACAATATTTGAGAGTAATGGGTCTTTTGTGTGTAGAAAATGTTTCAGATCTTTGAGTTCAGCTCATGCAAAATTGGAGCAAAACCGAAAGTGTTGCGTATATATTTTTGGTCAGTGTACTTGCACTAGCCATAAAGGTGCCCCACCTCTGGGCATAGAGAGGGCATCTATAGCTGTGCACTGCAGAGGAGAAGTGGCTGGACCAGGAGGGTCAAAAAGAGTTGTCTATCCTGTGCACCCTGTAAGCAGCCGTGGCCTACAAGAGTGATCTGACCTGACTTAGTCTAGCCCGCCGGCTGCTGAGGCGGCTGCATAGGGCAAGTCATCATCTCTATTATGCCACTGCGCGACCCCTTTAACATCCTGAAGTATACAGTAAGAGCACATTGCAGGAGGCATACGCAGCAGTGCTCTGCGAACCTCATGGTCAGTAACAGACAGGAAACGGAAGGGTGAGCTGCAGGAGATAGATCCAGCATTATGGCCCCATTCATATGACCTTATTTTTGGTCCGCATATTTTGCGTATTGCAATTGGATCTATTAATTTCTATCGTTCTGCAAAAAAAAAACTGACAGCACACAGTGCGCTGTCCGCATCCGTATGTCTGTTTCGCAGTCCCCAAAAAAGATAGAACATGTCCTATTCTTGACCGTTTTCTGGAGAAAGATACGCATTGTTACAATGGGTCCACACAAAAAAAAAAAAACAGATGCAACACGGACATCATACAGATGACATCCGTTTTTGGTCGAGGTGGTCCCACAGCTACTGGAGGGGACGTGATGAGGATCCATCAAGGTGGTCCGACAGCTGCTGGGAGGGGGTGTGGTAAAGATCCATAGAGCGAACATGACCATTGAGGCGGTCCCACAGCTGCTGGAGGGGGCGTGGGTGAGGATCCATAGAACGAATATGACCATCATGGTGGTCTGACAGCTGCTGGAGGGGGTGTGGTAAAGATTCATAGAGCGAACATGCCCATCAAGGTGGTCCCACATCTACCAGAGGAAATGTGGGGAGGATCTATCAAGGTGGTCCCACAGCTGCTGCAGAGTGTGTGGAGGAGGATCCATAGAGCGAACATGACCATTGAGGTAGTCCCACAGCTGCTGGAGGGGGCGTGGGTGAGGATCCATAGAACGAATATGACCATCGTGGTGGTCTGACAGCTGCTGGAGGCGATATGGGAGAGTATTCATAGAGCGAACACGACCATCGATGTAGTCCTACAGCTGCTGGAGGGGGCGTGAGGGAGGACCCATTGAGAACACGACCATCGTAGTTGTCCCACAGCTGCTGGAGGGGGCGTGGGGGAAGAACCATAGAGTAAAAGTGACCATCGAGGTAGTCCCACAGCTGCTGGAAGGGACGTGAGGAGGGATCCATAAAACGAACGTGACCATCGAGGTTGTCCCACAGCTGCTGGAGGGGCTGTGAGGGAGGATCCTTAGAGAACACGACCATCGTGGTGGTCCCACATCTGCTGGAGGGGGCATGGGGGAAGAACCATAGAGTGAAAGTGACCATTAAGTTGGTCCCACAGCTGCTGTAGAGGTGTATGGGGAGGATCAATAGAGTGAACACGACCATCGACATGGTCCCAGAGATGCTGAATTAGTTGCTAAGATAGCTTGATGTTCCCATTCTAAAGTGGACTCACAGTGAACATGATCCATGGAAATCATAATTTGTTTTTAGGCTGAACTCTGGGGTCACCCGTCTAATTTTCTTACAGGATGGCCCTTGTTGTGTAGGGGCAGAGGCTATAATAAAGTGGCCATTCAGTGTATATACAGTAATACTAGGTGTGGAATAATATACGGCCAGATGAAGTGTTATACTTACATTGATATAAGAAGCGTTAATATAATCCGATCCAGAGAGACTTGATCTCAGCGTCACCCGGGAATCATCATCTGCAAAACCAAGAGACAACAGCTCAGTATCTGTGAATTCTAAACCGTCACATCCAAGACTTTCCACCAAAGAAGATGATTGTAGAAAATTTGTAACAATGAATTCTGATGAGGAACATCCATCATCAAGTGTCAGCACCATGGAGGAACATCTCCACCAGGGCCCTGTAGTGTTAAAGGAGTCATCCAAATCTTTACAACCAATGGTCTATCCTTAGCCAGGCCGTCAATATCAGTTCCGTGGGGGTGGGACCTTTGGCACCTCCTCTGATGAGCTGTATGAAGGGGTAATGGTGTTTGGGAGGAGCTGTGGCCTCCTTATTGCTCACATTGCTCTGTAGTACTGTAACGTTAGTAGCCATGCTTCTAGTGAATGCACCGATGCCGTGATACCAGGCGCTACTGACTGTACGCCGTCATGTATGTGAACAATGAAGAGGCAGCAGCTCTCACTGGAGCCCCCGAACAGCTGAAAGTGGTGGGAACGAGGGTCAGACCCCACCAATCTGATATAGATAACCTGAAGATTTTACTGAACGTAATAACCTCCTAATCTATAAACGTGTATAATGCCACAATCGATCACATACAGTATATCTTCATTACATCGTCTACAAGGTGACATCCTGTAGTTCAGCCAAAAGAGTTTTAGATTGAAAAAACTGCTGAATATATGTGAGAAGCTGAATATACAGATGCGTCCACTCTTACCCGATCTCCAAACTGGAAGTGGTGTCAAGTGGCAGCAAAACAACATAATATCGCAAGACTGTAACTAAACTGTAAGTGACTGTAATACACATCACAACCACTGGGTGGCGAGTGCTCAAGCTGCTTTGGCCTCGGACATGAGATATTTATCAGCAGACCCAGCAAAATTTGGTGAGATCTATTAAGAATGTAAAATATAAGAAAGAAACTGGATTGCACACCCTCAATACTAGGCTTTTATCTAATAACTGCTTCTCAGCACAATATGTAGAATACCTACCCCTATGCTGCATACTGTACATCAAGCATTGGTATACAATTTTATCAAAAAGCATAGGCCCACTCACCCCTTTTATTAGCAGGAGTCTGCATAAGGGTGTATAAATTCCTACCACCTCTCAGTTGGAGTTCCTGAGAGCATGTGATAAGGTGAGCTTTGACAACTGTTCACATGGTGCGGTGCGGTGCGGAGGCCATTGTTGGTGGGGCCCAGTGCCAGGGTGGCTCTGCCAGGCGGCGGGGGCGTTGTTTGGCCGCTGGGTCCCGTTGCCTATTGGTGCAGTGCTGCGGCGCCGGTGGTCGCCGCACAGCGCCGCACCAAATTTTGAGTAGGTTCCCACTCGAGGAGGTAACCTTGTCGTGGTGAGTGGGCCTATGCTTTTTGATCAAATTGCATAAGAATGCATCATGTACAGTATGCAGCATAGGGGCAGGTATTCTACATATTGTGCTGAGAAGCAGTTATTAGATAAAAGCACAGTATTGACGGTGTGCGATCCAGCTTCACTCTTATATCTTACATCTATTGAGAATATCAAGTGTCCGAAAGTCAAACACATGAGAGTAAAGGAACACTGAATCCAGAATCCAAACATCATGTGTGATACTGCCTGCTGAGCTGTGGATCTAATCCTGTCATATGTGATACTGTCTGCTGAGCTGTGTATCTAATCCTATCCTGTGTGATACTGCCTGCTGAGCTATGTATCTAATCCTGTCATATGTGATACTGCCTGCTGAGCTGTGTATCTAATCCTGTCATATGTGATACTGCCTGCTGAGCTGTGTATCTAATCCTGTCATATGTGATACTGCCTGCTGAGCTGTGTATCTAATCCTATCCTGTGTGATACTGTCTGACACATGACACTATTAGATACACAGTTTAGCAGCTCAGCAGACAGTTTCACACATAATTGGATTAGATACATAGTTCAGCAACTACAGGACCCTAAAAGATTATCAACATTAGGGTTATTCACTTTAGAAAAAAGACGACTGAGGGGAGATCTAATTACTATGTATAAATATATCAGGGGTCAGTACAGAGATCTATCCCATCAGCTATTTATCCCCAGGACTGTGACTGTGACGAGGGGACATCCTCTGCGTCTGGAGGAAGGAAGGTTTGTACACAAACATAGAAAAGGATTCTTTACTGTAAGAGCAGTGAGACTATGGAACTCTTTACTGTAAGAGCAGTGAGACTATGGACTCTTTACTGTAAGAGCAGTGAGACTATGGAGCTCATTACTGTAAGAGCAGTGAGATTATGGACTCTATACTGTAAGAGCAGTGAGACTATGGACTCTATACTGTAAGAGCAGTGAGACTATGGACTCTTTACTGTAAGAGCAGTGAGACTATGGGACTCTTTACTGTAAGAGCAGTGAGACTATGAACTCTTTACTGTAAGAGCAGTGAGACTATGGACTCTATACTGTAAGAGCAGTGAGACTATGGACTCTTTACTGTAAGAGCAGTGAGACTATGGACTCTATACTGTAAGAGCAGTGAGATTATGGACTCTTTACTGTAAGAGCAGTGAGACTATAGACTCTTTACTGTAAGAGCAGTGAGACTATGGACTCTATACTGTAAGAGCAGTGAGACTATGGACTCTTTACTGTAAGAGCAGTGAGACTATGGACTCTTTACTGTAAGAGAAGTGAGACTATGGACTCTATACTGTAAGAGCAGTGAGACTATGGACTCTTTACTGTAAGAGCAGTGAGACTATGGACTCTTTACTGTAAGAGAAGTGAGACTATGGACTCTTTACTGTAAGAGCAGTGAGACTATGGACTCTTTACTGTAAGAGCAGTGAGACTATGGACTCTATACTCTAAGAGCAGTGAGACTATGGACTCTTTACTGTAAGAGCAGTGAGACTATGGACTCTTTACTGTAAGAGCAGTGAGACTATGGACTCTTTACTGTAAGAGCAGTGAGACTATGGACTCTTTACTGTAAGAGAAGTGAGACTATGGACTCTTTACTGTAAGAGCAGTGAGACTATGGACTCTTTACTGTAAGAGCAGTGAGACTATGGACTCTATACTGTAAGAGCAGAGAGACTATGGACTCTTTACTGTAAGAGAAGTGAGACTATGGACTCTTTACTGTAAGAGCAGTGAGACTATGGACTCTTTACTGTAAGAGCAGTGAGACTATGGACTCTTTACTGTAAGAGCAGTGAGACTATGGACTCTATACTGTAAGAGCAGTGAGACTATGGACTCTTTACTGTAAGAGCAGTGAGACTATGGACTCTTTACTGTAAGAGCAGTGAGACTATGGACTCTATACTGTAAGAGCAGTGAGACTGTGGACTCTTTACTGTAAGAGCAGTGAGACTATGGACTCTTTACTGTAAGAGCAGTGAGACTATGGACTCTTTACTGTAAGAGCAGTGAGACTATGGACTCTATACTGTAAGAGCAGTGAGACTATGGACTCTTTACTGTAAGAGCAGTGAGACTATGGACTCTTTACTGTAAGAGCAGTGAGACTATGGACTCTATACTGTAAGAGCAGTGAGACTGTGGACTCTTTACTGTAAGAGCAGTGAGACTGTGGACTCTTTACTGTAAGAGCAGTGAGACTATGGACTCTTTACTGTAAGAGCAGTGAGACTATGGACTCTATACTGTAAGAGCAGTGAGACTATGGACTCTTTACTGTAAGAGCAGTGAGACTATGGACTCTTTACTGTAAGAGCAGTGAGACTATGGACTCTATACTGTAAGAGCAGTGAGACTATGGACTCTTTACTGTAAGAGCAGTGAGACTATGGACTCTTTACTGTAAGAGCAGTGAGGACTATGGACTCTTTACTGTAAGAGCAGTGAGACTATGGACTCTTTACTGTAAGAGCAGTGAGACTATGGACTCTTTACTGTAAGAGCAGTGAGACTATGGACTCTTTACTGTAAGAGCAGTGAGACTATGGACTCTTTGCTGTATGAGCAGTGAGACTATGGACTCTTTACTGTAAGAGCAGTGAGACTATGGACTCTATACTGTAAGAGCAGTGAGACTATGGACTCTATACTGTAAGAGCAGTGAGACTATGGACTCTTTACTGTAAGAGCAGTGAGACTATGGACTCTATACTGTAAGAGCAGTGAGACTATGAACTCTTTACTGTAAGAGCAGTGAGACTATGGACTCTTTACTGTAAGAGCGGTGAGACTATGGACTCTTTACTGTAAGAGCAGTGAGACTATGGACTCTATACTGTAAGAGCAGTGAGACTATGGACTCTTTACTGTAAGAGCAGTGAGACTATGGACTCTATACTGTAAGAGCAGTGAGACTATGGACTCTATACTGTAAGAGCAGTGAGACTATGGACTCTTTACTGTAAGAGCAGTGAGACTATGGACTCTTTACGGTAAGAGCAGTGAGACTATGGACTCTTTACTGTAAGAGCAGTGAGACTATGGACTCTTTACTGTAAGAGCAGTGAGACTATGGACTCTATACTGTAAGAGCAGTAAGACTATGGACTCTTTACTGTAAGAGCAGTGAGACTATGGACTCTTTACTGTAAGAGCAGTGAGACTATGGACTCTATACTGTAAGAGCAGTGAGACTATGGACTCTATACTGTAAGAGCAGTGAGACTATGGACTCTTTACTGTAAGAGCAGTGAGACTATGGACTCTATACTGTAAGAGCAGTGAGACTATGGACTCTTTACTGTAAGAGCAGTGAGACTATGGACTCTTTACTGTAAGAGCAGTGAGACTATGGACTCTATACTGTAAGAGCAGTGAGACTATGAACTCTTTACTGTAAGAGCAGTGAGACTATGGACTCTTTACTGTAAGAGCAGTGAGACTATGGACTCTTTACTGTAAGAGCAGTGAGACTATGGACTCTTTACTGTAAGAGCAGTGAGACTATGGACTCTATACTGTAAGAGCAGTGAGACTATGGACTCTTTACTTTAAGAGCAGTGAGACTATGGACTCTATACTGTAAGAGCAGTGAGACTATGGAATCTATACTGTAAGAGCAGTGAGACTATGGACTCTTTACTGTAAGAGCAGTGAGACTATGGACTCTTTACGGTAAGAGCAGTGAGACTATGGACTCTTTACTGTAAGAGCAGTGAGACTATGGACTCTTTACTGTAAGAGCAGTGAGACTATGAACGCTATACTGTAAGAGCAGTGAGACTATGGACTCTTTACTGTAAGAGCAGTGAGACTGTGGACTCTTTACTGTAAGAGCAGTGAGACTGTGGACTCTTTACTGTAAGAGCAGTGAGACTATGGACTCTTTACTGTAAGAGCAGTGAGACTATGGACTCTTTACTGTAAGAGCAGTGAGACTATGGACTCTTTACTGTAAGAGCAGTGAGACTATGGACTCTATACTGTAAGAGCAGTGAGACTATGGACTCTATACTGTAAGAGCAGTGAGACTATGGACTCTATACTGTAAGAACAGTGAGACTATGGACTCTTTACTGTAAGAGCAGTGAGACTATGGACTCTTTACTGTAAGAGCAGTGAGACTGTGGACTCTTTACTGTAAGAGCAGTGAGACTGTGGACTCTTTACTGTAAGAGCAGTGAGACTATGGACTCTTTACTGTAAGAGCAGTGAGACTATGGACTCTATACTGTAAGAGCAGTGAGACTATGGACTCTTTACTGTAAGAGCAGTGAGACTATGGACTCTTTACTGTAAGAGCAGTGAGACTATGGACTCTTTACTGTAAGAGCAGTGAGACTATGGACTCTTTACTGTAAGAGCAGTGAGACTATGGACTCTTTACTGTAAGAGCAGTGAGACTATGGACTCTTTACTGTAAGAGCAGTGAGACTGTGGACTCTTTACTGTAAGAGCAGTGAGACTATGGACTCTATACTGTAAGAGCAGTGAGACTATGGGCTCTTTACGGTAAGAGCAGTGAGACTATGGACTCTATACTGTAAGAGCAGTGAGTCTATGGACTCTTTACTGTAAGAGCAGTGAGACTATGGACTCTTTACTGTAAGAGCAGTGAGACTATGGACTCTTTACTGTAAGAGCAGTGAGACTATGGACTCTTTACTGTAAGAGCAGTGAGACTATGGACTCTTTACTGTTAGAGCAGTGAGACTATGGACTCTTTACTGTAAGAGCAGTGAGACTATGGACTCTTTACTGTAAGAGCAGTGAGACTATGGACTCTTTACTGTAAGAGCAGTAAGACTATGGACTCTATACTGTAAGAGCAGTGAGACTATGGACTCTATACTGTAAGAGCAGTGAGACTATGGACTCTTTACTGTAAGAGCAGTGAGACTATGGACTCTTTACTGTAAGAGCAGTGAGACTATGGACTCTTTACTGTAAGAGCAGTGAGACTATGGACTCTTTACTGTAAGAGCAGTGAGACTATGGACTCTATACTGTAAGAGCAGTGAGACTATGGACTCTTTACTGTAAGAGCAGTGAGACTATGGACTCTTTACTGTAAGAGCAGTGAGACTATGGACTCTTTACTGTAAGGGCAGTGAGACTATGGACTCTATACTGTAAGAGCAGTGAGACTATGGACTCTTTACTGTAAGAGCAGTGAGACTATGGACTCTTTACTGTAAGAGCAGCGAGACTATGGACTCTATACTGTAAGAGCAGCGAGACTATGGACTCTATACTGTAAGAGCAGTGAGACTATGGACTCTATACTGTAAGAGCAGTGAGACTATTGACTCTTTACTGTAAGAGCAGTGAGACTATGGACTCTATACGGTAAGAGCAGTGAGACTGTGGACTCTATACTGTAAGAGCAGTGAGACTATGGACTCTTTACTGTAAGAGCAGTGAGACTATGGACTCTTTACTGTAAGAGCAGTGAGACTATGGACTCTTTACTGTAAGAGCAGTGAGACTATGGACTCTTTACTGTAAGATCAGTGAGACTATGGATTCTTTACTGTAAGAGCAGTGAGACTATGGACTCTTTACTGTAAGAGCAGTGAGACTATGGACTCTTTACGGTAAGATCAGTGAGACTATGGACTCTTTACTGTAAGAGCAGTGAGACTATGGACTCTTTACTTTAAGAGCAGTGAGACTGTGGACTCTTTACTGTAAGAGCAGTGAGACTATGGACTCTATACTGTAAGAGCAGTGAGACTATGGACTCTATACTGTAAGAGCAGTGAGACTATGGACTCTTTACTGTAAGAGCAGTGAGACTATGGACTCTATACTGTAAGAGCAGTGAGACTGTGGACTCTTTACTGTAAGAGCAGTGAGACTGTGGACTCTTTACTGTAAGAGCAGTGAGTCTATGGACTCTTTACTGTAAGAGCAGTGAGACTATGGACTCTTTACTGTAAGAGCAGTGAGACTATGGACTCTTTACTGTAAGAGCAGTGAGACTATGGACTCTTTACTGTAAGAGCAGTGAGACTATGGACTCTTTACTGTAAGAGCAGTGAGACTATGGACTCTTTACTGTAAGAGCAGTGAGACTGTGGACTCTTTACTGTAAGAGCAGTGAGACTATGGACTCTATACTGTAAGAGCAGTGAGACTATGGACTCTTTACTGTAAGAGCAGTGAGACTATGGACTCTATACTGTAAGAGCAGTGAGACTATGAACTCTTTACTGTAAGAGCAGTGAGACTATGGACTCTTTACTGTAAGAGCGGTGAGACTATGGACTCTTTACTGTAAGAGCAGTGAGACTATGGACTCTATACTGTAAGAGCAGTGAGACTATGGACTCTTTACTGTAAGAGCGGTGAGACTATGGACTCTATACTGTAAGAGCAGTGAGACTATGGACTCTATACTGTAAGAGCAGTGAGACTATGGACTCTTTACTGTAAGAGCAGTGAGACTATGGACTCTTTACGGTAAGAGCAGTGAGACTATGGACTCTTTACTGTAAGAGCAGTGAGACTATGGACTCTTTACTGTAAGGGCAGTGAGACTATGGACTCTATACTGTAAGAGCAGTGAGACTATGGACTCTTTACTGTAAGAGCAGTGAGACTATGGACTCTTTACTGTAAGAGCAGCGAGACTATGGACTCTATACTGTAAGAGCAGCGAGACTATGGACTCTATACTGTAAGAGCAGTGAGACTATGGACTCTATACTGTAAGAGCAGTGAGACTATTGACTCTTTACTGTAAGAGCAGTGAGACTATGGACTCTATACGGTAAGAGCAGTGAGACTGTGGACTCTATACTGTAAGAGCAGTGAGACTATGGACTCTTTACTGTAAGAGCAGTGAGACTATGGACTCTTTACTGTAAGAGCAGTGAGACTATGGACTCTTTACTGTAAGAGCAGTGAGACTATGGACTCTTTACTGTAAGATCAGTGAGACTATGGATTCTTTACTGTAAGAGCAGTGAGACTATGGACTCTTTACTGTAAGAGCAGTGAGACTATGGACTCTTTACGGTAAGATCAGTGAGACTATGGACTCTTTACTGTAAGAGCAGTGAGACTATGGACTCTTTACTTTAAGAGCAGTGAGACTGTGGACTCTTTACTGTAAGAGCAGTGAGACTATGGACTCTTTACTGTAAGAGCAGTGAGACTATGGACTCTATACTGTAAGAGCAGTGAGACTATGGACTCTTTACTGTAAGAGCAGTGAGACTATGGACTCTATACTGTAAGAGCAGTGAGACTGTGGACTCTTTACTGTAAGAGCAGTGAGACTGTGGACTCTTTACTGTAAGAGCAGTGAGACTGTGGACTCTTTACTGTAAGAGCAGTGAGACAATGGCCTCTATACTGTAAGAGCAGTGAGTCTATGGACTCTTTACTGTAAGAGCAGTGAGACTATGGACTCTTTACTGTAAGAGCAGTGAGACTATGGACTCTTTACTGTAAGAGCAGTGAGACTATGGACTCTTTACTGTAAGAGCAGTGAGACTATGGACTCTTTACTGTAAGAGCAGTGAGTCTATGGACTCTTTACTGTAAGAGCAGTGAGACTATGGACTCTTTACTGTAAGAGCAGTGAGACTATGACTCTTTACTGTAAGAGCAGTGAGACTATGGACTCTTTACTGTAAGAGCAGTGAGACTATGGACTCTTTACTGTAAGAGCAGTGAGACTATGGACTCTTTACTGTAAGAGCAGTGAGACTGTGGACTCTTTACTGTAAGAGCAGTGAGACTATGGACTCTATACTGTAAGAGCAGTGAGACTATGGACTCTTTACTGTAAGAGCAGTGAGACTATGGACTCTATACTGTAAGAGCAGTGAGACTATGACTCTTTACTGTAAGAGCGGTGAGACTATGGACTCTTTACTGTAAGAGCGGTGAGACTATGGACTCTTTACTGTAAGAGCAGTGAGACTATGGACTCTATACTGTAAGAGCAGTGAGACTATGGACCTCTTACTGTAAGAGCGGTGAGACTATGGACTCTATACTGTAAGAGCAGTGAGACTATGGACTCTATACTGTAAGAGCAGTGAGACTATGGACTCTTTACTGTAAGAGCAGTGAGACTATGGACTCTTTACGGTAAGAGCAGTGAGACTATGGACTCTTTACTGTAAGAGCAGTGAGACTATGGACTCTTTACTGTAAGAGCAGTGAGACTATGAACGCTATACTGTAAGAGCAGTGAGACTATGGACTCTTTACTGTAAGAGCAGTGGGACTGTGGACTCTTTACTGTAAGAGCAGTGAGACTGTGGACTCTTTACTGTAAGAGCAGTGAGACTATGGACTCTTTACTGTAAGAGCAGTGAGACTATGGACTCTTTACTGTAAGAGCAGTGAGACTATGGACTCTTTACTGTAAGAGCAGTGAGACTATGGACTCTATACTGTAAGAGCAGTGAGACTATGGACTCTTTACTGTAAGAGCAGTGAGACTATGGACTCTTTACTGTAAGAGCAGTGAGACTATGGACTCTTTACTGTAAGAGCAGTGAGACTATGGACTCTTTACTGTAAGAGCAGTGAGACTATGGACTCTATACTGTAAGAGCAGTGAGACTATGGACTCTTTACTGTAAGAGCAGTGAGACTATGGACTCTTTACTGTAAGAGCAGTGAGACTATGGACTCTTTACTGTAAGGCAGTGAGACTATGGACTCTATACTGTAAGAGCAGTGAGACTATGGACTCTTTACTGTAAGAGCAGTGAGACTATGGACTCTTTACTGTAAGAGCAGCGAGACTATGGACTCTATACTGTAAGAGCAGCGAGACTATGGACTCTATACTGTAAGAGCAGTGAGACTATGGACTCTATACTGTAAGAGCAGTGAGACTATTGACTCTTTACTGTAAGAGCAGTGAGACTATGGACTCTATACGGTAAGAGCAGTGAGACTGTGGACTCTATACTGTAAGAGCAGTGAGACTATGGACTCTTTACTGTAAGAGCAGTGAGACTATGGACTCTTTACTGTAAGAGCAGTGAGACTATGGACTCTTTACTGTAAGAGCAGTGAGACTATGGACTCTTTACTGTAAGATCAGTGAGACTATGGATTCTTTACTGTAAGAGCAGTGAGACTATGGACTCTTTACTGTAAGAGCAGTGAGACTATGACTCTTTACTGTAAGATCAGTGAGACTATGGACTCTTTACTGTAAGAGCAGTGAGACTATGGACTCTTTACTTTAAGAGCAGTGAGACTGTGGACTCTTTACTGTAAGAGCAGTGAGACTATGGACTCTATACTGTAAGAGCAGTGAGACTATGGACTCTATACTGTAAGAGCAGTGAGACTATGGACTCTTTACTGTAAGAGCAGTGAGACTATGGACTCTATACTGTAAGAGCAGTGAGACTGTGGACTCTTTACTGTAAGAGCAGTGAGACTGTGGACTCTTTACTGTAAGAGCAGTGAGACTGTGGACTCTTTACTGTAAGAGCAGTGAGACAATGGACTCTATACTGTAAGAGCAGTGAGTCTATGGACTCTTTACTGTAAGAGCAGTGAGACTATGGACTCTTTACTGTAAGAGCAGTGAGACTATGGACTCTTTACTGTAAGAGCAGTGAGACTATGGACTCTTTACTGTAAGAGCAGTGAGACTATGGACTCTTTACTGTAAGAGCAGTGAGACTATGGACTCTTTACTGTAAGAGCAGTGAGACTATGGACTCTTTACTGTAAGAGCAGTGAGACTATGGACTCTTTACTGTAAGAGCAGTGAGACTATGGACTCTACTGTAAGAGCAGTGAGACTATGGACTCTTTACTGTAAGAGCAGTGAGACTGTGGACTCTTTACTGTAAGAGCAGTGAGACTATGGACTCTATACTGTAAGAGCAGTGAGACTATGGGCTCTTTACTGTAAGAGCAGTGAGACTGTGGACTCTTTACTGTAAGAGCAGTGAGACTATGGACTCTATACTGTAAGAGCAGTGAGACTATGGACTCTATACTGTAAGAGCAGTGAGACTATGGACTCTTTACTGTAAGAGCAGTGAGACTATGGACTCTTTACTGTAAGAGCATTGAGACTATGGGCTCTTTACGGTAAGAGCAGTGAGACTATGGACTCTTTACTGTAAGAGCAGTGAGACTATGGACTCTTTACTGTAAGAGCAGTGAGACTATGGACTCTTTACTGTAAGAGCAGTGAGACTGTGGACTCTTTACTGTAAGAGCAGTGAGACTATGGACTCTATACTGTAAGAGCAGTGAGACTATGGGCTCTTTACTGTAAGAGCAGTGAGACTATGGACTCTATACTGTAAGAGCAGTGAGACTATGGACTCTATACTGTAAGAGCAGTGAGACTATGGACTCTTTACTGTAAGAGCAGTGAGACTATGGACTCTTTACTGTAAGAGCATTGAGACTATGGGCTCTTTACGGTAAGAGCAGTGAGACTGTGGACTCTTTACTGTAAGAGCAGTGAGACTGTGGACTCTTTACTGTAAGAGCAGTGAGACTATGGACTCTTTACTGTAAGAGCAGTGAGACTATGGACTCTATACTGTAAGAGCGGTGAGACTATGGACTCTATACTGTAAGAGCAGTGAGACTATGGACTCTTTACTGTAAGAGCAGTGAGACTATGGACTCTATACTGTAAGAGCAGTGAGACTATGGACTCTTTACTGTGCGAGCAGTGAGACTATGGGCTCTATACTGTAAGAGCAGTGAGACTATGGGCTCTTTACTGTAAGAGCGGTGAGACTATGGACTCTTTACTGTAAGAGCGGTGAGACTATGGACTCTTTACTGTAAGAGCAGTGAGACTATGGACTCTATACTGTAAGAGCAGTGAGACTATGGACTCTTTACGGTAAGAGCAGTGAGACTATGGACTCTTTACTGTAAGAGCAGTGA
The DNA here is from genome assembly GCF_905171765.1 of Bufo bufo. Lineage (NCBI taxonomy): Eukaryota > Metazoa > Chordata > Amphibia > Anura > Bufonidae > Bufo > Bufo bufo. Next base: position 4,220,719 of record NC_053390.1, read on the forward strand.
GACTATGGACTCTATACTGTAAGAGCAGTGAGACTATGGACTCTATACTGTAAGAGCAGTGAGACTATGGACTCTTTACTGTAAGAGCAGTGAGACTATGGACTCTTTACTGTAAGAGCAGTGAGACTGTGGACTCTTTACTGTAAGAGCAGTGAGACTATGGACTCTTTACTGTAAGAGCAGTGAGACTATGGACTCTTTACTATAAGAGCAGTGAGACTATGGACTCTTTACGGTAAGAGCAGTGAGACTGTGGACTCTTTACGGTAAGAGCAGTGAGACTATGGACTCTTTACTGTAAGAGCGGTGAGACTATGGACTCTTTACTGTAAGAGCAGTGAGACTGTGGACTCTTTACGGTAAGAGCACTGAGACTATGGACTCTTTACGGTAAGAGCAGTGAGACTATGGACTCTTTACTGTAAGAGCAGTGAGACTATGGACTCTTTACGGTAAGAGCAGTGAGACTATGGAACTCTCTGCCTGAGGAGGTGGTGATGGTGAGTACAATAAAGGAATTCTGGAGGGGCCTGGATGTATTTCTGGAGTGTAATAATATTACAGGCTATGGCTACTAGAGAGGGGTCGTTGATCCAGGGAGTTATTCTGATGCCTGATTGGAGTCGGGAAGGAATTTTTTATTCCCCTAAAGTGAGGAAAATTGGCTTCTACCTCACAGGGTTTTTTTTTGCCTTCCTCTGGATCAACTTGCAGGATAACAGGCTGAACTGGATGGACAAATGTCTTTTTTCGGCCTTATGTACTATGTTACTATGTTAGGCAATTAATAATCAATAAGTATTTTAAATGTCATGCAAAAATTGCAGTATATACTGACACCCAATGTATCTGATTTGTATTATGTACATTTGTAACATGTAATGGGACTGTTAAAAGTATATAATATTCTCTGTATAATGCTGCATACACACGACCGTTGTGCGGCCGTTCCGTGCATTGGGGACCGCAATTGAGGTCCCCAATGCACGGGCAACATCCGTGCAGCGGGCCAGACCCATTCAACTTGTCATATTTATTTGCGGTGCGGAACAACGGAAAGAAACACCACGGAAGCACTCCATAGCGCTTCCAGTGTTCCTTATGTTCAGGTATTAGCTAGTAACACAATGCGCCACCTGCTGTCTGAACGTTGTATTGCAATTCATCCAATTTAGATATAACATCATTTTGTGACGTCATCTCAGGACATGTTGAGATAAGTGAGCAGTTATGTATGGACACATCTGTATGTGAGAAGCTGAATCAGTATTAGAAGCTGAATCTGAATGAAAACCTGAATCAGTATAAAAACCTGAATCGGTATGAGAAGCTGAATCGGTATGAGAAGCTGAATCGGTATGAGAAGCTGAATCGGTATGAGAAGCTGAATCGGTATGAGAAGCTGAATCGGTATGAGATCAATGTAATATTTAACACTTACAAGGTACAACTTTATTATAGCGATTTTTTTTCTTGTTTTCCTCGAATTGACTGATTTCACACTGATGCAATAATCCACTGGGAAGTTCCTAGAGAGAAAGGCAGATAGATGATGGGTCCTGGACAATAGAAAAACATAATGGACAGTCTCAGACAGCAGTAACCTTGTATTCCAGGTAACGCCCTGCAGGTAAGATGCTGGCGTTCTCCTCATCTTCTTCATTATTAAACATTTCCTTATAGCGCAAGGTTTTAACGACGTCCAACAAATTCTCAACAGGAATGTTCTTCTTGCCTGTAATGTATTATTATTATTATTATTATATTTATTACATGTGATTAGGCCTCAGGACATTAATATTAGGCACTCAGGTGCAGTGATTAGGCCTCAGGGTGCTGATATTAGGCCTCAGGGTGCTGATATTAGGCCTCAGGGTGCTGATATTAGGCCTCAGGGTGCTGTGATTAGTCCCAGAGTAGTTGTATAAACAAATTGACAGCACTCCAAAGTTACAGGTGAAGTATTGTGTGATTTATTACACCGGACATAATTTTAGGCAACGTTTCGGGCTATATGTAGCCCTTCATCAGGCACAATGGATGTGAGCAGGTGATTGAGGAACCGGTGCCGCTTCCTCAATCACCTGCTCACATCCATTGTGCCTGATAAAGGGCTACATATAGCCCGAAACGTTGCCTAAAATTATGTCCGGCTGAATAAATCACACAATACTTCACCTGCAACTTTGGAGTGCTGTCAATTTGTTTATACAACAAGAATAGGGTCCCATAGGTGGATTTGGGGACCTGTACAGATGAGCACCCTGTGAAAAGCCAGCAATTAGATGAGTGCTGTGATCAACTGTATTTAAAATAGTTCCAGAGTAGTGGCGGCTGTGATTAGGTATTGGGGTGCAGTGATTAGGCTTCAGGGAAGTGGCAGCTGTGATTAGATCTCAAAGTGGTCTGATTAGGCCTCAGTGTGCTGTGATTAGGCCTTGGGGTACTGTGACTAGGCCTCAAGGTGCTGTGATTAAGTATCATAAGTACCTGGTGCTGTGAATAGACCCCAGAGTAGTGAGGGCTGTGATTAGGCCTTGGGGTACTGATATTAGGCCCTGTGGTGCTGTGATTAAGTATCATAAGTATCTGGTAATGTGAATAGTCCCCAGAGTAGTGAGGGCTATGATTAGGCCTCAGGACGCTGTGATTAGGCCTCAGGACGCTGTGATTAGGCCTCAGGACGCTGTGATTAGGCCTCAGGATGCTGTGATTAGGCCTCAGGACGCTGTGATTAGGCCTCAGGACGCTGTGATTAGGCCTCAGGATGCTGTGATTAGGCCTCAGGACGCTGTGATTAGGCCTCAGGACGCTGTGATTAGGCCTCAGGACGCTGTGATTAGGCCTCAGGACGCTGTGATTAGGCCTCAGGACGCTGTGATTAGGCCTCAGGATGCTGTGATTAGGCCTCAGGACGCTGTGATTAGGCCTCAGGACGCTGTGATTAGGCCTCAGGACGCTGAGATTAGGCCTCAGGATGCTGTGATTAGGCCTCAGGACGCTGTGATTAGGCCTCAGGACGCTGTGATTAGGCCTCAGGACGCTGTGATTAGGCCTTGGGGTACTGTGACTAGGCCTCAAGGTGCTGTGATTAAGTATCATAAGTTATTATTATTATTTTTTTCTTCTCTCTTTCCTTTGCAACCAACATTCTAAGGGTGGGGGGGGGGGGGGATAAATATATTGTAAATGTATTCAATTAAAATAACTCTGTAGATGATTTGTGTAAAACTGTGTAAGAATTTGAAAAATTGTAATAAAGACTTTTTTTTTTATAAATAAATATCATAAGTATCTGGTGCTGTGAATCGGCCCCAGAGTAGTGAGGGCTGTGAAGTAAAAAAAAGGGGGTCAGTCAGCACATCCCATAGCACCGCATTATTGCAAATGCTATACCAGCAGGTTAGAGATATTTGGCAAATCATTTTGTACAAAATTATCTGAGCCCGTCTGCCGAACGTCAAGGCAATCTCTAGTTAGACGGGTTCCTAACGCTATATACCTGTTATGTGCCACTGAAACCATATGGCACCAGGAGAGAGATAGTGTGTGGACTCTCATTGCAGTCCTTGGTGACCATGTTGCGCCGGGGGTGGTGTGGAGTGGGCCCAGCGTGCATGCTGGTTCATGTCTTCCCTGGATTCAATGGAGGCCATTTTGGCACCGAAAATGACAGAAATTTAGGTGAGCCCAGCATGTGAGTGGAACCTACACCTTCTGAATTGTATGTTAACCGCCATGGCACATAACAGGTATATAGCGTTAGGAACCCGTCTAACTAGAGATTGCCTTGACGTTCGGCAGACGGGCTCAGATAATTTTGTACAAAATGATTTGCCAAATATCTCTAACCTGCTGGTATAGCATTTGCAATAATGCGGTGCTATGGGATGTGCTGACTGACCCCCTTTTTTTAGTGAGGGCTGTGGTTAGGCCTCAGGACGCTGAGATTAAGTCTCAGGACGCTGTGATTAGGCCTCAGGACGCTGAGATTAGGCCTCAGGACGCTGTGATTAGGCCTCAGGACGCTGTGATTAGGCCTCAGGACGCTGAGATTAGGCCTCAGGACGCTGTGATTAGGCCTCAGGACGCTGTGATTAGGCCTCAGGACGCTGAGATTAGGCCTCAGGACGCTGTGATTAGGCCTCAGGACGCTGTGATTAGGCCTCAGGACGCTGTGATTAGGCCTCAGGACGCTGTGATTAGGCCTCAGGACGCTGTGATTAGGCCTCAGGACGCTGAGATTAGGCCTTAGGGGCAGTGGGTGCTGTGCCTGAGCCTTGGTGTGCTGTGTTGAGGACTTGGGGTTTGGTGGCTGCAGTGGGAGATTAGCACATGTCATATACAGTATCTATAGTGTATACACCAACCCAGTCCAGACTTTAGCGGCATTTCTTCTGTCTTTTTTAATTTCCTGACAGAAAATACAAATCAAAACACAATTAGTACCAATTGTAAAACATAAAAAGCAAAGAGGCACTGGTATAACCATTGAGGGGACCAGGAGAGTATTAAACATATGCAGAAAAGAACTGATTGGCACTCAAAATAGATGGAATGACTTGCATAAGTACAAAAATATGATTTATTCTGTTATAAAATCCTCAAAATAGTTTAAAAACATAATAGAATGGTAATAAAATCCCTAAAAAAATTGTAAAAATGGAAAAAAGATAAAAAGAACCATATGAGGTTTAGTGATAGGTAGTCACCACTAGATGTCGCTATGTCCACAGGTTTCTAGATGTTGGATATATCCTTAATGGTTCGAAAGTGTCCTCAAATTAAGGATATATCCGACATCTAGAAACCTGTGGACTGGTTCTTTGACCCGCTTTTAGGACCCAGCAGAAGCCAGAGCGTCCTCTGCTCTAGATCACGTGAGTAGCCAGCACCACTTCCTGGTCACGTGCAACGCTGAGGATACCACACGCCACGGCCGGTCCGTATAGCGAGGAAGCAGCTACGGAGAATCTAGCACCGATCTAAGCAGGCGACGACCCGATCAGGTCACCAGACAGGAGGGGGTAAAGTAACTACCGACAGTGTCGGCATATCATCTTGCATACTAACCTGTTAACCCCTAATACCTGTGCAGCCGACCAGCGGTGTGCAAGCTTCTCTTCAATTAAAGACTGCATTAGTATTATGTGAAAACCACTAACTTGAATCACGCTCTAACACTTCAATAATCTACAAAATCCAAAGAATTAAGGACGTCGACTTTAACTCACCAAGGAACATTCATCTATGGTACCACAGCGACATCTAGTGGTGACTATCTATCACTACACCACATGGTTCTTTTTATCTTTTTTCCATTTTTACTATTTTTTTAGGGATTTTATTACCATTCTATTATGTTTTTAAAGTATTTTGAGGATTTTATAACAGAATAAATCATATATTTGTAATTAAGTAATTCCATATATTCTGAGTGTAATTAAGTAATTCCATATAATCTCCAGACAACGAGGGTGTGTCTACTGACGTGAGCACCTTCCCCGTGCCTAGTTATAGTAGAGACACTGGATTACAGATTTTTGCACAGAGTATTAAACATATTAGTACCCATACAATAATACCAGCCCTGGTAATACCCTTACAAATGTACCTCTGTATATAAGTGCCCATAATGTAGTACCACCCCGAGTACTGTCCTGACAAATCTGTTTTAGAGATGAGTAAAATGATTCTACAGAATGGATTTGTCCAATCAGCAAAGCTTCTTCACTGGCACAAGTCCTGCTGATTGTGCCAGTATATACTGTTCGGTATGGAGAGACCAGGGTTTACATTGATGGTGCAGGGGTCTGGAGGGCGGTAATTCCACCAGATAATAAGTGGGATCAGAGTACAATTAATAATATCAAATCTCTTCAACGTTTTGCAGATATTTTTGTAAAAGTCACAACAATGTGAAAACACAAACCGATAAAATCCAGTCCTCCATAAACCAGCCAGAACCAGTAAGACCAGGAGTAAGAGCAGAGCAGCCACAGACCCCGCGATGACAGGAGCCGGGCCACGGACCAGATCTTTAGCTGAAGAAGAGAGAGAGATGGGGATCGGTCATCCTGGTTCTCTAAATGCATTATCCTCCTTTCAAGTGCCGCCTACAGGACAGGATTTAAAGAGTGGTCCACATTTTTTTTCCAGTCTCAGAAAGGAGGTGGTTGGAGCGATTTTGATTGGAAGCACACAACTTTCAAAGAAAGTGCACCATTTTCACCCATTCTACTTTATAAGTCTGGTCCGAACTACGGCTCTTTAGAGATCACCTCCATTTCATCATCAATTTTCAAAATTGTCAAGCAAAGAGAAAGTTCACAAATTGTCCTGATAAATTGGTTTTATAACCATTAGCGGGGAAATTTACTCGAAAAGCCAGCCACCTACAGGTGGTACAGGTAGTTTCCCAGGGGGCATTGCCTGTAAGATTCTCTACATTAACAGGATCTCCAGAGCTTCCTACAACTCATCATTGCCTGATGACTGATCTGAAGACTTACCTGTGAAGAAGTCCAGAAACACACACGACGACTTATCCTTCAAAGAAGAAAATAGAGAAATCAATAAAAGAAACTATAAAAAACAACTAAAACAACAACAAATGGGTCCATAATTGGGCATGTTATGCAGATTATCACCAGAAACGGGTTTTCTACTAGATCAAACCACAGCATACCGCAGGGCCACAGTCATGGGTTCTCATTAGGAGAGCAGTTTCACACCTCCACCATTGCATTCATGTGATGATATGTTGTCATTTGACCACAGTGGACAACCATAGCCCACAGCAGTTACATCACTATTGATGATTTGACCACCAAAATCAAATGGTTAGAGTTTCTCAGTAGGGTCCCTAGCTGGTTTGGGGGTCTTCAACCTAATGAAATTTTGGGAACTTCTAAAACTCACATGATTATAATGTCAAAGTCATGAAACATAGGAGTTAATAAACCAGTCCATGGCACCATAGGAATCATGTCTTCTCAGCAGTAAGCACCAAACTACCGTCCAGTTAAAAGGTACATACTATATGAGATGATGGTAGGCATATGGCTGTTTTGGTACTATATAGAAGTCGCTTACTGAAACACCATTTCGTCCTCAATGGACTTTGAGAATGTTCTGAAGATAATCCAAAGAAGTGAAGGTAAACAAACAAACTGGGTCAAGGAACCATGACTGTAACTTTGGGTTCTAGGGTATTCTAGACTGGTCATCTCAGGGATAAGAGCATAAACCACCATGATTGAGAAGAGCAATAATGGAAGACATTTGGACGTGTGATCATGAGTCATAAAATCCATGGATGTGTTCTTCAAGTTGTGAAATTATTTAGTAGACCATCGGATTCTAGAGATATATAGAGGAAATCTCCAGAACGTTCACATGAAATAATTATTGGACAGGATTATAATCTACAGGGAGCTCATACCTCCTTCCATGTGCTGGTGACCCGCACATACACCATGTACTCCAGGTTTGGGATGAGAGGAGCATTATAGAAGCCACCATAATGTTGACTATCTCCCAGTGTTATCAACTCTGTCAGGTTGTGCGCAGGGAGGAGTGCCGCAGTGTAGGGGGTCAGGGTGGAGTTGTAATGTGTGCGAGTCACTCCTAGACAGTCACTCCTGTTACTTCTTGGTTCACTAAAGATAATTATTTCATAATGACTGTGTAGAAGAAGAAAGCAGATGTCAGTCACGGTAGGTCAATAATCAGGTCTCATACATCACAAAGCCTCCGCCCGCGTGACCTTCCCCATAAAACAAGTGCAAAATACCCGGCTCATAGATTTCTACCCCCGATACCTACTGATTGACAGCAAGCCCACCCCCACTCTGAGCTCAGCCCCTCCCCCTCTATAAAGGACTGGAGTGAATCGAGCTTTGGATCATAGATGTGAAGTCTTGATGCTGTCTGAGACCTGTCTCCGCACAGCAGAAAAATGTGGAGGCAAAATTTAATTTCAGCTGAAGTTGCATGAGATTTCGGTGAATTAACTCGGTATTCAATTCTGCATCTTTGAAATCATTTAAAATTTGGAATCCAAAGTTAGGTTTGGTACCGGCTGGATTTCAGATTGGTATTTTTAAATGTCTTTAAAGACGCAGATACAAATAACGTATCCATTCACCAAAGTCTCACGCGACTTCGGCTGAAATGAAATTTTGCCTCCACATTTTTCTGAGGTGCGGAGACAGGTCTCAGACAGCATCAAGACGAAGTGTTTGAATGAATCGACTTCACATCTATGATCTCAAGATCGATTCACTCAACACTAGTGATATATTCCGTGATATGGGGCTGACTCGGTTCAGCAGTTTCTAACCTGATTGGTCCATGGACATCAGACACCGGTTGAAGCTGTAAAGTTAGATCCTTTATTGCAACAGTCGGGACAGGAGGATCTGAAAAGAAAAATAATAATTTCACATCGCCCAGATGATAATGATTTGCACATGTTGGATTAACACCTACTGTTCATAGGTACATGTCCATGGCTACAAGGCTCTGTGCACATACCTATCCCTCAGGCCACTATTGATTGTATTAGGTTACCATGTTATATCGATTTATTCTATATGCTTGTGTAATACCCCAGAGTGGTATTACCGCCTCTTTGCGCCCCTACTATCTCCTATGGTTGACCCAATGTCATCCTATACATTCATTTCCTGATCCTGCAAAAATGTGTATTCATTTCAATGCAACTCTTGTATTTATATGTTCACCAGCAGGTGGCGGCAATAATGGCAGAGGTAGTTTGTCTGGAATGGAACCTTTTTGTCCATTCCAGCCCTCTCTAGAGAGGGAGGAGTTTAGTGAGCTAGAAGTCAGTTGAGAGGACCGCCTGTAAGAGGGAGGTCGTGCTGCAGGGAGCCCTGCCTAAGCCTGCAGAACACCTTCAGTTCTGTTGGACCTAGAGGCCCAGCTACAAGCCTCACACGCCAGGAAGTGTAGTTCCCTGGATAAAGACAAAGATAAAGAGTCAGACTACAGAAATCTAAGTTACAGCCTACAGAAGAAAAGGAAAAGTTCCTATTTAATCCTGTCAGCATAGCAGAGCTAAAAGAGTACAGAATTTAAACAAAAAAACTGCTGATGACCAAGATAAAGTTGGACAATTGTTCCCTGATGCAAGTTTATTCAAGTAAAGCTGCTGTTAACTACTGCAATACCAGTCTAGACTCAATTTATTCTGCAAATCCCTCAACTGTTAACCCTATTATCACTGCTTCGGACGACCAAGCTTGGGGTTCTGGATATCCAAGTAGGAGCACCGTGGCAAGTGCAAAGCTGCACCTAAGGGCACACTATAGGCAACCCTTACACCACTCTGGAATTCCTATGCCTGGGTCCCACCATCACCTTCTACATAGGGGGACTTAGTCCCTCGTTGCTGTAATGCAACTGGCGTCAAGACAAAAACTCTAAAGACTCTCATAACATCTTAAAGGGACCCCCCTAGCATCGGTCTAGTCCGCTGCACTTGTGTAACCAGATTAGGATCCAATGTGATTGTTTATGTAGATTTCATGTTACTACTTATGTTTAAAACATGACCTGAAGCATGTGACCTGTGCCGGGGTCTAGTCACATGCAGCTATAGGACCAATTGGGGGTACACACCCCATAGGGGAGGGTCTGTATACCAGGACTCCATCTTGGATATGCCTCGCTTTTCCTATATATATGTACCATGCTGTATAATCTGACATGCTTTTTTTTAAAAAAAATCTGTTTAGCCTAAATGCATCACATCGGCCTGTATTCTGCTTATATATACCCCAGAGCGGGCAGTACCGATCCTACAACCTGCTACTCTCGTAAGTGCCTAACCAATATGTGACACCACCATGCTTTCTGTTTCCAGGTCTGTTCATTAGGTGCTATGTAACTGCAATGTATTGTATTTCATGCACTGTGCATGGTTTACCAGCAGGTGGCAGTGTGCCTGGCAGTAAGCTATACGTAGAATGGAACTAACCATTCCACCACCCCCCTCCTTGGGAGATTGACCTTGCCTAGATTCTCCAAGGGGAGGTGTGTTTTTTCCTGTTGAGGAGTCTAGAGCCTAGTCTAGCCAGAGGCTAGGGAAGCAGTGCAGTCCTGGACTAGAACCTGGACAGGAAGAAAAGCAGAGAATCAGCAGTCTAAATTAAGCCAGCCTAGCCAAGAGGTTGCAAAGTGTGATCAGAAGTCTAGCAAAGTGTGATCAGAAGCCCAACGTGCACTGAGATTGCTATCCGTGGCGTAAAGCCCAGATAAAGGAAACACCTTACAAGAAACCAGACAAAGCACAGCACAGCAGTTATAGACAAGGGAACCCAGTTCACCTGCCAGTGTAACCTAAAACCTTCTGGAGCCAAGAGCTACCGGGATTCTGTCTGAACTGCTCCCCGTTTCTTCAAGCATCAAGTAAAATTAACTCAACTTGCATCGAAGTCTAGGGCTTACTTATTCCATCTTCTACCAACTACAAGATTCCTGAATAGCTGCTACACGGCCTGACCTTGGAACACTAGTATCCAGGTAGGAGCACGTGACCCGTAGCCACACCACCGCTCGGCATCCTAACCCTGGAACTAGGAGAGCCTCCCGGGACTGATTCGCTGCATGCATAGCTATAAAGTGAGGATTTATTAGCATCAAGAAGTGAGTGCTGATCCACTTCCTCTACTACATGGTCCAGATTATGGTCACTGACCACCGTATATAATCCCGTTATATAAGTAGTTTACAGTAGAAATGACAGGAGAGAGCCGAGAATTCACTGGTGTCCATTCCAGTTCATGTCTTCTGTTGGGGCCTGTAGATAATAACACGGGAGATATCGACTCACACATTCCCGGATCACAGACCCGTGACATGTTTTGTCATGATTAGAGATTTGCAGTGCTCACATCCAATTGTGTGAGAGTTTTTATTTATTTATTTTTGGACGGGCTGGCGGGGGATTCTCATGCCAATGACTAGAGCTGAGCAAAATTCTTAAAAGTTTGATTCAGCTGATTTGCCGAATTTCACAAGAAAATTTGCTTTGTGACGAATTACTTCGTCATGAAGCGCTTTTTTTGTAAGTAACGGGTGCAATGACAGGGAGCTGCGATAGCGCCGCCCCCATCATTGTACCCCTGAGATGCCGCATTCATACATGATCGTTAACAACATACATTAACAATAAAAAAAAACATTACATCAAACTTACCGCCTCCATTTGCTTGCGACGGGACAGTCGCCGACATCTTGCTTGAAGATCTCGGCCGAAATCCTGTGTGGCGCGAGATCACGTCATCACGCCGGCTGGCCTGGTAACGTATGATGTCATCACGCTGGCCGAGATCTTCAATCAAGATGGAGGCTGGCGGCCAGTCGCGAGCAAGTGGAGGAGGTAAGTTTGAATTTTTTCGTTTTTTATACTATTTCAGGTTAAATCGATTCGCTGACACGAAGCACGAGGAAATTTGGCTTCTAGGGATTCGATTTGCTCATCTCTACCAATGACCATCATGTTTCTGGGGTTTTTGCCAGCTGTGAAGGATCCTCGTCTCGTTGCCTTTAACACCCTCAGGTGTAGTCTGTAGTGTAAAAGAAGTTTGTGAAAGCAGGACCAGATTATAGGGGGACCTCCGAGGTCAGCGGTCCAAGGGCCTTCATCACCTAGGACCTCCACCAAAACCACCACAGACCGAACCTCTTCCTTTTGACCTGGGACTGCAAATATGTATTGGTTTCAGCAGGACCACCACATTTTTCACATCCGGCTGCAGAGCTAGGATAGGATCCCAGGCAGAATTATATTTTTCCTGCCCCTGTACCAATGAGGAGGAGGAGCCTGATTCCAGGATGATGGGGAAAACGGAAGTGGCGGAGATTATAATGTCTCAGAGTGATGGAGGACTAGAAATTGTAGCAAAACCTCCTGACCAGGGAGGTGAGCATCTTGTGATAGTATGACATAACATGGCTGCCTGTCATTAAGTGATGTGTAGAACATGGCTACCCATCTCTAAGTGATATATAACATGGCTGCCTGTCTCTTGCAGATTCATAAGATGCACCGACATTACTCCAGTTATATTATTATACTCTTTCTGATTGCAGCCACCACTAGGGGGAGCTTAGGCTCTCACTGCATACTTTATTATAGAGGTCAGTGTATATTCAGTAAGCTCCTGAGCTCCCCCTAGTGGTGGCTGAAGGCATTTAGAATTTTATTTCTCTGTTATGTTACGTTTATACCCTCCTAAGGAACAGAAAAAGAATGAGGTCACTGGATCTGGTTAGTTTTACCTCCGATTGGGGTTTCTACGCTGGTACTTTTATATTCGCCACCTCCTGCAGATGTGAATCCTCGCAGATGAAATGTGTAATTGGTCCCGTGCTGCAGATTCATTTTATACTGGGTAATGTTGGGGGGAAACCTTTCAGTTATATTCAAGGAGAAGGAAGAATTATAATCTCTCCAGGCCACGATGTTCATCTGGAAGAGAAGAAAACTCATCACATTGCGGTCACTTACTTCATTGGTAACAGATGAGGGTACACCTGGCAGGTAGGGGGCGCCGCACCCATACACATGCTATATAAAAGCCATGTAAATACAGTCTGTAGCGCAGTAGACAGAGGACTCCTATGAGGACTCCTCACAGCATCTGAGAAGCCATATACATACAGCTGTGAATCTATTACTTATGCTCATTCATTTCCTATTCATCACTGTATTATCTTACAAATCGTCTTGTTCACCTCTTATATACTAAGTTATTCATGATACAGGAGGTCAGAGGTCACAGTAATGCCTGTACGAGCAATTTTAGGCTTTGCAAAAAGTCTCATTCACATTACTATTGGTCTGGAGAGCTGTATCTGTGCAGCCTGAGTAGAGTCTGTTGCCCGTGGCAGGGACTGGAGCGCCCCCACATGGGCTGAGCTGATACAGCACTCCGGATCACTACAGGAGTCCGGGACTGACTGAATCTTGCCCAGAAATGTCCTTTAGCAGCGCAGAGCTCCGGGCCATCGGTCTTCCTACCGCAGTGCTGTGATGAGTGGGAGCTGCTGCCCTCACACAGTGTAATGTATAACGGTATACATAGTAGATAGAGTACAGTATATACAGTAGAACAGCACTGACTGCTCACTGTCACGTATCTCAGATGGCTAGTTACTCAGCGTGTAAAAGGTTCATCTACCGGTTATTGTACTTAAAGAAGAACTACCACAAAAAAATGTTATTCTCTGACCTGTTAGAAAGGTACATGAAGGAAAACTTCTTATTAGTGTCTGTATTAGTGAGTTATAACCTCCCTTCTGATCCTCAGCTGTGTCATGTGACCAGCACTCAGCCTCTCCAAATAACACTGCATCTTATGTGTGGACGGGAAGGCAGTCTCTATGGAGCCTCATTCTCAGGCTCAGGCCTCTTTCACACGACGTATGGCTTTTTCAGTGTTTTGCGGGCCGTTTTTTCCGGACCCGTTTTTTGTTTCCATTGTGTTTCCGTTTCGGTCCCGTTTTTCCATATGGCATATACAGTATACAGTAATTACATAGAAAAAATTGGGCTGGGCATAACATTTTCAATAGATAGTTCTGCAAAAACGGAACAGATACGGAAGACATACAGATGCAATTCCGTATGTGCTCCGTGTTTTTGCGAACCCATTGACTTGAATGGAGCCACGGAACGTGATTTGCGGGCAATATTAAGACATGTTCTATCTTTTAACGGAACGGAAAAACAGAAATACGGAAACGGAATGCATACGGAACACATTCCGTTTTTTTGTATACGGAACGGAAAGAGATCACAGTGTTGGTCACATGACACAGCTGAGGATCACAAGGGAGGGGATAATTCACAGTCACTGATGAGAGGATTACCTTCACTACAGATGACATCATGCACCTTTCTAGCAGGTCAGGGAGTAAACATTTTTGCAGGAGTTCTACTTTAACCTCTTAACAGTCACGTTAAAAATGGGAAAACCCTCCTGAAAAGTCACTTTTTTTCTTTTAGATATTTAATGTGTGTCTGCAGTAAATCTTGTTGGTGCACAACTCAGGGGACACTATTGCATTTTTAACCCCTTAGTGACATCATTCATTTTAGCCTGAAGGACCAATAATATTTTCCCCCTTTGTGATCTAGCAGTCATAACTTTTCTTTTTTTCTTCTTCTCTTTTTTATGGGATTAGTTGTAGGTTTTTAAGGAACCATTGTGGGGTATATATAGTGCATTAAATAACGTTTATTCTTTTTGTTTTTAGGGGGAAAGATAAAAAAAACAGCAATTCTTGCATTATTTTGCGGATTTTTTTTTATGGTGTTCACCGTGTGGTAAAAATAATATAATTTCTGGGTCACTACAATGATGACAATACCACAGTTTCTAACGTGGCGGCGTTTCATGTGTGGCCTGATTTTGGCCTGATGAAGGGCTTTCATTTAGCCCAAAACGTTGCCATAACTGTACATTGTGCATCATTTTGTCCGGCTGAATAAATATCACTTATCATCACATCAATCAAACGGAGTGCTGTCTAATTATACAAATACTACGAGTGTGGTTCCTGAGGTGGAGCAAGGAACATAACCGTGACGCGCACCCCCAAATAAGCCAGGTTATTGTCGAGTGCTGTGACTACTTGGAATTCTACCACAGTTTCTATATATTTGTACTGCTCTTCATTCTCCTCCGGACTGACAGGGAGGGCGGCTGCTTTATCTGCTCATATCTCTGCTTTGGTACCAGCTAGAGATATGGGCTTTGTATTGTTTGAAAGCTGACATGCCAAGCTCTCAGACAATACCAGAATGACCCGATTTCTCATAGTGATTTCTCCTCTGTTGCTTGGACTTTATCTGTCATGCCAGCTTTCAAACAAGACCAGGTGCATGTTTCTAGCTGCTACCATTCAGGAGAACAGGAACGTGATTGGTGGTTCAGATTGAGACTAAGGGGGAGGAGCTACATGTGACTGAGGAGTTAGTTTCATTTTCAGTCAGAAGGCAGCTGAGGAGACAGGAAGACACAGGTGCTGGTTCTGACACGTGATTGGTGGTTCAGATTGAGACTAAGGGGGAGGAGCTACGTGTGACTGAGGAGTTAGTTTCATTTTCAGTCAGAGGGCAGCTGAGGAGACAGGAAGACACAGGTGCTGGTTCTGACACGTGATTGGTGGTTCAGATTGAGACTAAGGGGGAGGAGCTACATGTGACTGAGGAGTTAGTTTCATTTTCAGTCAGAGGGCAGCTGAGGAGACAGGAAGACACAGGTGCTGGTTCTGACACGTGATTGGTGGTTCAGATTGAGGCTTAGGGGGAGGAGCTACGTGTGACTGAGGAGTTAGTTTCATTTTCAGTCACAGGGCAGCTGAGGAGACAGGAAGACACAGGTGCTGGGTCTGACACGTGATTGGTGGCTCAGATTGAGGCTTAGGGGGAGGAGCTACGTGTGACTGAGGAGTTAGTTTCATTTTCAGTCAGAGGGCAGCTGAGGAGACAGGAAGACACAGGTGCTGGTTCTGACACGTGATTGGTGGCTCAGATTGAGGCTTAGGGGGAGGAGCTACATGTGACTGAGGAGTTAGTTTCATTTTCAGTCAGAAGGCAGCTGAGGAGACAGGAAGACACAGGTGCTGGTTCTGACACGTGATTGGTGGTTCAGATTGAGGCTTAGGGGGAGGAGCTACATGTGACTGAGGAGTTAGTTTCATTTTCAGTCAGAGGGCAGCTGAGGAGACAGGAAGAGACAGGTGCTGGTTCTGACACGTGATTGGTGGCTCAGATTGAGGCTTAGGGGGAGGAGCTACATATGACTGAGGAGTTAGTTTCATTTTCAGTCAGAAGGCAGCTGAGGAGACAGGAAGACACAGGTGCTGGTTCTGACACGTGATTGGTGGTTCAGATTGAGACTAAGGGGGAGGAGCTACGTGTGACTGAGGAGTTAGTTTCATTTTCAGTCAGAGGGCAGCTGAGGAGACAGGAAGACACAGGTGCTGGTTCTGACACGTGATTGGTGGTTCAGATTGAGACTAAGGGGGAGGAGCTACATGTGACTGAGGAGTTAGTTTCATTTTCAGTCAGAGGGCAGCTGAGGAGACAGGAAGACACAGGTGCTGGTTCTGACACGTGATTGGTGGTTCAGATTGAGGCTTAGGGGGAGGAGCTACGTGTGACTGAGGAGTTAGTTTCATTTTCAGTCAGAAGGCAGCTGAGGAGACAGGAAGACACAGGTGCTGGTTCTGACACGTGATTGGTGGCTCAGATTGAGACTAAGGGGGAGGAGCTACGTGTGACTGAGGAGTTAGTTTCATTTTCAGTCAGAGGGCAGCTGAGGAGACAGGAAGACACAGGTGCTGGTTCTGACACGTGATTGGTGGTTCAGATTGAGGCTTAGGGGGAGGAGCTACGTGTGACTGAGGAGTTAGTTTCATTTTCAGTCACAGGGCAGCTGAGGAGACAGGAAGACACAGGTGCTGGTTCTGACACGTGATTGGTGGCTCAGATTGAGGCTTAGGGGGAGGAGCTACGTGTGACTGAGGAGTTAGTTTCATTTTCAGTCAGAGGGCAGCTGAGGAGACAGGAAGACACAGGTGCTGGTTCTGACACGTGATTGGTGGCTCAGATTGAGGCTTAGGGGGAGGAGCTACATGTGACTGAGGAGTTAGTTTCATTTTCAGTCAGAAGGCAGCTGAGGAGACAGGAAGACACAGGTGCTGGTTCTGACACGTGATTGGTGGTTCAGATTGAGGCTTAGGGGGAGGAGCTACATGTGACTGAGGAGTTAGTTTCATTTTCAGTCAGAGGGCAGCTGAGGAGACAGGAAGACACAGGTGCTGGTTCTGACACGTGATTGGTGGCTCAGATTGAGGCTTAGGGGGAGGAGCTACATATGACTGAGGAGTTAGTTTCATTTTCAGTCAGAAGGCAGCTGAGGAGACAGGAAGACACAGGTGCTGGTTCTGACACGTGATTGGTGGCTCAGATTGAGACTAAGGGGGAGGAGCTACGTGTGACTGAGGAGTTAGTTTCATTTTCAGTCAGAGGGCAGCTGAGGAGACAGGAAGACACAGGTGCTGGTTCTGACACGTGATCGGTGGTTCAGATTGAGGCTTAGGGGGAGGAGCTACGTGTGACTGAGGAGTTAGTTTCATTTTCAGTCAGAGGGCAGCTGAGGAGACAGGAAGACACAGGTGCTGGTTCTGACACATGATTGGTGGTTCAGATTGAGGCTTAGGGGGAGGAGCTACGTGTGACTGAGGAGTTAGTTTCATTTTCAGTCACAGGGCAGCTGAGGAGACAGGAAGACACAGGTGCTGGTTCTGACACGTGATTGGTGGTTCAGATTGAGACTAAGGGGGAGGAGCTACATGTGACTGAGGAGTTAGTTTCATTTTCAGTCAGAGGGCAGCAGAGGAGACAGGAAGACACAGGTGCTGGTTCTGACACGTGATTGGTGGTTCAGATTGAGGCTTAGGGGGAGGAGCTACGTGTGACTGAGCAGTTAGTTTCATTTTCAGTCAGAAGGCAGCTGAGGAGACAGGAAGACACAGGTGCTGGTTCTGACACGTGATTGGTGGCTCAGATTGAGACTAAGGGGGAGGAGCTACGTGTGACTGAGGAGTTAGTTTCATTTTCAGTCAGAGGGCAGCTGAGGAGACAGGAAGACACAGGTGCTGGTTCTGACACGTGATTGGTGGTTCAGATTGAGGCTTAGGGGGAGGAGCTACGTGTGACTGAGGAGTTAGTTTCATTTTCAGTCACAGGGCAGCTGAGGAGACAGGAAGACACAGGTGCTGGTTCTGACACGTGATTGGTGGCTCAGATTGAGGCTTAGGGGGAGGAGCTACGTGTGACTGAGGAGTTAGTTTCATTTTCAGTCAGAGGGCAGCTGAGGAGACAGGAAGACACCGGTGCTGGTTCTGACACGTGATTGGTGGTTCAGATTGAGGCTTAGGGGGAGGAGCTACATGTGACTGAGGAGTTAGTTTCATTTTCAGTCAGAGGGCAGCTGAGGAGACAGGAAGACACAGGTGCTGGTTCTGACACGTGATTGGTGGCTCAGATTGAGGCTTAGGGGGAGGAGCTACATATGACTGAGGAGTTAGTTTCATTTTCAGTCAGAAGGCAGCTGAGGAGACAGGAAGACACAGGTGCTGGTTCTGACACGTGATTGGTGGTTCAGATTGAGACTAAGGGGGAGGAGCTACGTGTGACTGAGGAGTTAGTTTCATTTTCAGTCAGAGGGCAGCTGAGGAGACAGGAAGACACAGGTGCTGGTTCTGACACGTGATTGGTGGTTCAGATTGAGACTAAGGGGGAGGAGCTACATGTGACTGAGGAGTTAGTTTCATTTTCAGTCAGAGGGCAGCTGAGGAGACAGGAAGACACAGGTGCTGGTTCTGACACGTGATTGGTGGTTCAGATTGAGGCTTAGGGGGAGGAGCTACGTGTGACTGAGGAGTTAGTTTCATTTTCAGTCACAGGGCAGCTGAGTAGACAGGAAGACACAGGTGCTGGTTCTGACACGTGATTGGTGGCTCAGATTGAGGCTTAGGGGGAGGAGCTACGTGTGACTGAGGAGTTAGTTTCATTTTCAGTCAGAGGGCAGCTGAGGAGACAGGAAGACACAGGTGCTGGTTCTGACACGTGATTGGTGGCTCAGATTGAGGCTTAGGGGGAGGAGCTACATGTGACTGAGGAGTTAGTTTCATTTTCAGTCAGAAGGCAGCTGAGGAGACAGGAAGACACAGGTGCTGGTTCTGACACGTGATTGGTGGTTCAGATTGAGGCTTAGGGGGAGGAGCTACATGTGACTGAGGAGTTAGTTTCATTTTCAGTCAGAGGGCAGCTGAGGAGACAGGAAGAGACAGGTGCTGGTTCTGACACGTGATTGGTGGCTCAGATTGAGGCTTAGGGGGAGGAGCTACATATGACTGAGGAGTTAGTTTCATTTTCAGTCAGAAGGCAGCTGAGGAGACAGGAAGACACAGGTGCTGGTTCTGACACGTGATTGGTGGTTCAGATTGAGACTAAGGGGGAGGAGCTACGTGTGACTGAGGAGTTAGTTTCATTTTCAGTCAGAGGGCAGCTGAGGAGACAGGAAGACACAGGTGCTGGTTCTGACACGTGATTGGTGGTTCAGATTGAGACTAAGGGGGAGGAGCTACATGTGACTGAGGAGTTAGTTTCATTTTCAGTCAGAGGGCAGCTGAGGAGACAGGAAGACACAGGTGCTGGTTCTGACACGTGATTGGTGGTTCAGATTGAGGCTTAGGGGGAGGAGCTACGTGTGACTGAGGAGTTAGTTTCATTTTCAGTCAGAAGGCAGCTGAGGAGACAGGAAGACACAGGTGCTGGTTCTGACACGTGATTGGTGGCTCAGATTGAGACTAAGGGGGAGGAGCTACGTGTGACTGAGGAGTTAGTTTCATTTTCAGTCAGAGGGCAGCTGAGGAGACAGGAAGACACAGGTGCTGGTTCTGACACGTGATTGGTGGTTCAGATTGAGGCTTAGGGGGAGGAGCTACGTGTGACTGAGGAGTTAGTTTCATTTTCAGTCACAGGGCAGCTGAGGAGACAGGAAGACACAGGTGCTGGTTCTGACACGTGATTGGTGGCTCAGATTGAGGCTTAGGGGGAGGAGCTACGTGTGACTGAGGAGTTAGTTTCATTTTCAGTCAGAGGGCAGCTGAGGAGACAGGAAGACACAGGTGCTGGTTCTGACACGTGATTGGTGGCTCAGATTGAGGCTTAGGGGGAGGAGCTACATGTGACTGAGGAGTTAGTTTCATTTTCAGTCAGAAGGCAGCTGAGGAGACAGGAAGACACAGGTGCTGGTTCTGACACGTGATTGGTGGTTCAGATTGAGGCTTAGGGGGAGGAGCTACATGTGACTGAGGAGTTAGTTTCATTTTCAGTCAGAGGGCAGCTGAGGAGACAGGAAGACACAGGTGCTGGTTCTGACACGTGATTGGTGGCTCAGATTGAGGCTTAGGGGGAGGAGCTACATATGACTGAGGAGTTAGTTTCATTTTCAGTCAGAAGGCAGCTGAGGAGACAGGAAGACACAGGTGCTGGTTCTGACACGTGATTGGTGGCTCAGATTGAGACTAAGGGGGAGGAGCTACGTGTGACTGAGGAGTTAGTTTCATTTTCAGTCAGAGGGCAGCTGAGGAGACAGGAAGACACAGGTGCTGGTTCTGACACGTGATCGGTGGTTCAGATTGAGGCTTAGGGGGAGGAGCTACGTGTGACTGAGGAGTTAGTTTCATTTTCAGTCAGAGGGCAGCTGAGGAGACAGGAAGACACAGGTGCTGGTTCTGACACATGATTGGTGGTTCAGATTGAGGCTTAGGGGGAGGAGCTACGTGTGACTGAGGAGTTAGTTTCATTTTCAGTCACAGGGCAGCTGAGGAGACAGGAAGACACAGGTGCTGGTTCTGACACGTGATTGGTGGTTCAGATTGAGACTAAGGGGGAGGAGCTACATGTGACTGAGGAGTTAGTTTCATTTTCAGTCAGAGGGCAGCAGAGGAGACAGGAAGACACAGGTGCTGGTTCTGACACGTGATTGGTGGTTCAGATTGAGGCTTAGGGGGAGGAGCTACGTGTGACTGAGCAGTTAGTTTCATTTTCAGTCAGAAGGCAGCTGAGGAGACAGGAAGACACAGGTGCTGGTTCTGACACGTGATTGGTGGCTCAGATTGAGACTAAGGGGGAGGAGCTACGTGTGACTGAGGAGTTAGTTTCATTTTCAGTCAGAGGGCAGCTGAGGAGACAGGAAGACACAGGTGCTGGTTCTGACACGTGATTGGTGGTTCAGATTGAGGCTTAGGGGGAGGAGCTACGTGTGACTGAGGAGTTAGTTTCATTTTCAGTCACAGGGCAGCTGAGGAGACAGGAAGACACAGGTGCTGGTTCTGACACGTGATTGGTGGCTCAGATTGAGGCTTAGGGGGAGGAGCTACGTGTGACTGAGGAGTTAGTTTCATTTTCAGTCAGAGGGCAGCTGAGGAGACAGGAAGACACCGGTGCTGGTTCTGACACGTGATTGGTGGTTCAGATTGAGGCTTAGGGGGAGGAGCTACATGTGACTGAGGAGTTAGTTTCATTTTCAGTCAGAGGGCAGCTGAGGAGACAGGAAGACACAGGTGCTGGTTCTGACACGTGATTGGTGGCTCAGATTGAGGCTTAGGGGGAGGAGCTACATATGACTGAGGAGTTAGTTTCATTTTCAGTCAGAAGGCAGCTGAGGAGACAGGAAGACACAGGTGCTGGTTCTGACACGTGATTGGTGGCTCAGATTGAGACTAAGGGGAAGGAGCTACGTGTGACTGAGGAGTTAGTTTCATTTTCAGTCAGAGGGCAGCTGAGGAGACAGGAAGACACAGGTGCTGGTTCTGACACGTGATTGGTGGTTCAGATTGAGGCTTAGGGGGAGGAGCTACGTGTGACTGAGGAGTTAGTTTCATTTTCAGTCAGAGGGCAGCTGAGGAGACAGGAAGACACAGGTGCTGGTTCTGACACATGATTGGTGGTTCAGATTGAGGCTTAGGGGGAGGAGCTACGTGTGACTGAGGAGTTAGTTTCATTTTCAGTCACAGGGCAGCTGAGGAGACAGGAAGACACAGGTGCTGGTTCTGACACGTGATTGGTGGCTCAGATTGAGGCTTAGGGGGAGGAGCTACGTGTGACTGAGGAGTTAGTTTCATTTTCAGTCAGAGGGCAGCTGAGCAGACAGGAAGACACAGGTGCTGGTTCTGACACGTGATTGGTGGTTCAGATTGAGGCTTAGGGGGAGGAGCTACGTGTGACTGAGGAGTTAGTTTCATTTTCAGTCAGAGGGCAGCTGAGGAGACAGGAAGACACAGGTGCTGGTTCTGACACGTGATTGGTGGTTCAGATTGAGGCTTATGAGGAGGAGCTACGTGTGACTGAGGAGTTAGTTTCATTTTCAGTCAGAGGGCAGCTGAGGAGACAGGAAGACACAGGTGCTGGTTCTGACACGTGATTGGTGGCTCAGATTGAGACTAAGGGGGAGGAGCTACGTGTGACTGAGGAGTTAGTTTCATTTTCAGTCAGAGGGCAGCTGAGGAGACAGGAAGACACAGGTGCTGGTTCTGACACATGATTGGTGGTTCAGATTGAGGCTTAGGGGGAGGAGCTACGTGTGACTGAGGAGTTAGTTTCATTTTCAGTCAGAGGGCAGCTGAGGAGACAGGAAGACACAGCTGCTGGTTCTGACATGTGATTGGTGGCTCAGATTGAGACTAAGGGGGAGGAGCTACGTGTGGCTGAGGAGTTAGTTTCATTTTCAGTCAGAGGGCAGCTGAGGAGACAGGAAGACACAGGTGCTGGTTCTGACACGTGATTGGTGGTTCAGATTGAGGCTTAGGGGGAGGAGCTACATGGAGACTGAGGAGTTAGTTTCATTTTCAGTCAGAGGGCAGCTGAGGAGACAGGAAGACACAGGTGCTGGTTCTGACACGTGATTGGTGGTTCAGATTGAGGCTTATGAGGAGGAGCTACGTGTGACTGAGGAGTTAGTTTCATTTTCAGTCAGAGGGCAGCAGAGGAGACAGGAAGACACAGGTGCTGGTTCTGACACGTGATTGGTGGTTCAGATTGAGGCTTATGAGGAGGAGCTACGTGTGACTGAGGAGTTAGTTTCATTTTCAGTCAGAGGGCAGCTGAGGAGACAGGAAGACACAGGTGCTGGTTCTGACACGTGATTGGTGGTTCAGATTGAGGCTTAGGGGGAGGAGCTACGTGTGACTGAGGAGTTAGTTTCATTTTCAGTCAGAAGGCAGCTGAGGAGATAGGAAGAGACAGGTGCTGGTTCTGACACGTGATTGGTGGTTCAGATTGAGGCTTAGGGGGAGGAGCTACATGTGACTGAGGAGTTAGTTTTATTTTCAGTCAGAGGGCAGCTGAGGAGACAGGAAGACACAGGTGCTGGTTCTGACACGTGATTGGTGGTTCAGATTGAGGCTTAGGGGGAGGAGCTACGTGTGACTGAGGAGTTAGTTTCATTTTCAGTCAGAAGGCAGCTGAGGAGACAGGAAGACACAGGTGCTGGTTCTGACACGTGATTGGTGGTTCAGATTGAGGCTTAGGGGGAGGAGCTACGTGTGACTGAGGAGTTAGTTTCATTTTCAGTCAGAGGGCAGCTGAGGAGACAGGAAGACACAGCTGCTGGTTCTGACATGTGATTGGTGGCTCAGATTGAGACTAAGGGGGAGGAGCTACGTGTGACTGAGGAGTTAGTTTCATTTTCAGTCAGAGGGCAGCTGAGGAGACAGGAAGACACAGGTGCTGGTTCTGACACGTGATTGGTGGTTCAGATTGAGGCTTATGAGGAGGAGCTACGTGTGACTGAGGAGTTAGTTTCATTTTCAGTCAGAGGGCAGCAGAGGAGACAGGAAGACACAGGTGCTGGTTCTGACACGTGATTGGTGGTTCAGATTGAGGCTTAGGGGGAGGAGCTACATATGACTGAGGAGTTAGTTTCATTTTCAGTCAGAGGGCAGCTGAGGAGATAGGAAGACACAGCTGCTGGTTCTGACATGTGATTGGTGGCTCAGATTGAGACTAAGGGGGAGAAGCTACGTGTGACTGAGGAGTTAGTTTCATTTTCAGTCAGAGGGCAGCTGAGGAGACAGGAAGACACAGGTGCTGGTTCTGACACGTGATTGGTGGTTCAGATTGAGGCTTATGAGGAGGAGCTACGTGTGACTGAGGAGTTAGTTTCATTTTCAGTCAGAGGGCAGCTGAGGAGACAGGAAGACACAGGTGCTGGTTCTGACACGTGATTGGTGGTTCAGATTAAGGCTTATGAGGAGGAGCTACGTGTGACTGAGGAGTTAGTTTCATTTTCAGTCAGAGGGCAGCTGAGGAGACAGGAAGACACAGGTGTTGGTTCTGACACGTGATTGGTGGCTCAGATTGAGGCTTAGGGGGAGGAGCTACGTGTGACTGAGGAGTTAGTTTCATTTTCAGTCAGAAGGCAGCTGAGGAGATAGGAAGAGACAGGTGCTGGTTCTGACACGTGATTGGTGGTTCAGATTGAGGCTTAGGGGGAGGAGCTACATATGACTGAGGAGTTAGTTTCATTTTCAGTTAGAAGGCAGCTGAGGAGATAGGAAGACACAGGTGCTGGTTCTGACACGTGATTGGTGGCTCAGATTGAGGCTTAGGGGGAGGAGCTACATATGACTGAGGAGTTAGTTTCATTTTCAGTCAGAGGGCAGCTGAGGAGACAGGAAGACACAGGGGCTGGTTCTGACATCTGGTTAGTCAGAGGGCAGAGAGAAGCTGAGGAGATAACTGCTCCAGAACTGTTCATGTTTATAGAAATGAGCAGCTTAGGAAAATAAGTAATTAGCTTATCTGAAAAGGAAAGCCCAGTGACTGGAAGCTGAGGAGAAGACAAGGAAATAAGACACATCAGGTTGGTGCAAGTCTATGGAAATGACCTCAGGTCTGATGTTTATATCCAACTAGCAGAAGGACGCGGCTTCGCACGGGTATATTTAATCTATTTCATTTAATGTTTGTGTGTGTCATTAAAATATATCAACAGTATCCACTATAACAGTGACATCTACAGTATCACGCCCCTTTATCAGTGACCTCCACAGTGGCCTGCCCCCTTAACAGTGACCTCCACAGCAGCCTCCCCTTTAACAGTGACCTCCACAGCAGCCGCCCCTATATTAGTTACCTCCACAGTACCCTGTCTCGTTAACAGTAATTTCCACAACACCCTGTCCCCTTAACAGTGGCTTCTACAGCGATGTGCCCCTTAACACTGACCTCTATAGCAGACCGTCCCCTTAACTATGACCTCCACAACAGCGGGTAGGCCAGAGGTCCGGATTTAGGCCGGACAGTCCAGGGCCTGGCGGACACAGGGATGTCCTTTTGAACAGCTCACTCTCAGACAGCAGGGAGAAAGTCACCCTCCCTCCCACCCCTGTAGCTGACAGAAGTTGATTTTTACCTTCATTTTTTCAATCCCGGGCTGTGAAGTGGGAGGAGGCGTGGCTAAGAGGGACCTGGGGGTGGGGGTTTCAAGTCCATCTTTTGAGGATGGCCTGAATGACCACCCTACCTGCCCCCTTATCTGTGACCTCCACAGCGCCCTGCCCCTTTAAAGCTGACCTACAGCAGTGAAGAAAAATGGCTGGGTTGTTATGGAAACCTGGTGTAAAACTGTGTGTATGTGGAGACTAAAGGCCTGCGAGCTTCTATTGGGTGATAAGGGTCATGTGACCAAGCTTCTATTGGCTAGTGCATTTTTGGGAATATCTCAGGAACAGTACATGCTAGAGAGCTGAAGCCCGGTCTAAATCCTTCCCGGACACCTGATGTACCTGTGTGCCAAATTTCGTGATTGTAAATGCGATGGTGCGGATTCCTTTAGTGGACATACACACATACATACATGCACTCAGCTTT
Source organism: Bufo bufo (assembly GCF_905171765.1). NCBI lineage: Eukaryota > Metazoa > Chordata > Amphibia > Anura > Bufonidae > Bufo > Bufo bufo. Next base: position 4,246,205 of record NC_053390.1, read on the forward strand.
ATATATTAGACTAGCAGAAGGACCCGGCTTCGCACGGGTATATTTCATCTATTTTTATTTAATGCTTCTGTGTGTCGTTAAAAGATATCAACAGTATCCCCCCTAACAGTGACCTCTACAGCACCCCACCCCTTTAACAGTGAACTCCACAGTCCCCCACCCCCTAACACTGACCCCCCCACAGTGCCCCGCCACTTTAAAATGGGACCTCCACACTAGCCCATCCCCTTAACTTTGACCTTTACAGCAGCCCGCCCCTTTAACAGTGAGTTTCACAGGACCCTACTCTCTTGACAGTGACCTCCTCAGGGGCCCGCACCCTTAACAGTGACTTCCACAGTACCCCGCTCCCTTAACAGTGACCTCACAGTACCCTGCTGCCTTAAACGTGACCTCTACAGCAGTTGCCCCTTTAATAGTTGCCCCTGCCTCCTTAACAGTGACCTCCACAGTGCCCTGCCCCCTTAATGCTAGCAAGATGAATTTTTCTGCGACTGTCGTGTCGCAGTCGCAGCATGTCACATGTCGCAGTGCAACACCATAGACTATTATTATAAAAAAATTTGCGCAACACATGTAGCAGTGTAGCTGTTACTATGAGGGTCCATTCACACGTCCGTTAGTGTTTTGCGGATCCGCAAAACACGGACACCGGCAATGTGCATTCCGCAATTTGCGGACCGCACATCGCTGGCACTATAATGGGAAATGCCTAATCTTGACTGCAAAAAGCCTTTTGTAGCGTGTATAAGTGGAAAAAAATAAGGGCCTATTTGCAGTTCAGCGGTGCTCAACAGACAAGATCCCTTTTTTGGGGGTTATTGTTCTGACAGATCAGAGTAAGGGCAAAATAATCAGTGATGTAACACACTGCTTAATACTGTGATTGTGTTTCATGTAAATTGTGCTTGTATATGAGTTCCAATAAAGTTGCATAGGGTGGGGGAGGTTCTAACAAGCCTCCCATGGCTGACTCCTCCCACAGTACAGAGGAGAAGGAGAAGGAGGTCAGTGTGTGTGATGTCTGAAGAAAAAACTGCACCTCAGCAGCCATTTTGGAGAGCTATCGAAACTCCATAGTTAGTTCCATGAACCAGCTCATAGAAGGGAAAGATTACAGAAGATCCAGGCAACTCAGAGTGGGAGTGAAAATATTGGCAAAGGAAGGTAACCGTTGTTTATCAGGCTCTAGTCTCCTTTGCATTAGGTGGAGAGATTCTAAGCTTCAAGCTGCCCACCATAACCAAGGACAGAAAGGCCATTTGTCAGAATATAGTATTCCTAGAGAGGATACAGAAGTATATGACTATACAGTATAGCAGAGATAGTCCATCCCTCCAGCCTGGAGAAACAAGGGAGAAAGATTGATTGTCATAGAAAACTGCCTCTTATGCAACTTCTGGGAACTAATCTGAATCACTGTAAAAGCTGCCTTGCTGTAAATGACTTTTGCATACATTGATGACCTTTGGATTAGCTTCAGTAAAGTACTGGGAGTTTGTTAAGAAACTCTGTCTCCTTATTCCACTTCATGTCCTAATTGCACCTCACAATGCTGGCGTCACGGACAACCGAGCTCCCAGCCCCAAAGCACCATAACCACCTATACCATCAAGGGCACCTCGACTACCATCTGGCTGGTAATGTCCTAACTAGAGAGTGCCCTGGAGGATTTACTGCTGCCTTCCTCATCACTGCACGCCGACCCAGGGAGGCTTTGCTAACTGTGAGTAGATGAACTACTACCCCCATCGGCCCACTGTGCCTCACGGGTTGCCCCTGCGGTCCGGTCCGCTGCATCAACACAAACTTACTGCTGACACACTCTCCACTCTGTCGGGGTGCTATACTTGTATAAGAGTTTAATTGAACATCGACTTGTAAGGCTGAGTTCACACTTGAGTTATTTGGTCAGTTTTGGCCCTGTGACTGCCCAAATAAGTGAAGTGTGCAGTGATTCTAAGAGCGACGCCTGTCATCTGCATGTCATACTGACTCACAGTATTATTTCACTACCACAGCAGACTCCCTATGCGTGTTACTGCAAGGCACAGTGTTCTACACCACTATAAAGGCTCTCTGCAGCCAGGAAATAGCCATTTTTTAACGCGATTCGGCGTGAATAAATTCGGATGTAACCAAATTTTTGGGAAAAATTCGCTCATCTCTAGTGCTGTTGTTATAGGTTCTGGAAAATCCAATTACCGGTAAGTGTAATTATCATTTTTGCCCAGAAAATGATTGTAATTTACACATGTTTTTGTACACATTTTTATTTTCTTTGGGTGTACTGGAACAACACCAAAAAACTGAGAAAAAAGGCAAATTGGACATAATTTCAAACAAAACTCCAAAATGGGCCAGACAAAATTGTTGGCACTTTTTCAAAATTGTGGGTAAACAAATTTGTTTCAAGCATGTGATGCTCATTCAAACTCACCTGTGGCAAACAGCACAAACAGTCATATGACCGACCACCCAGCGATCATCAGATTCCTGGAGTAATAGAGTTACAGCGGTGCTGTATACTAAGACCCATTAAAGTTGGCATTTAAAAATAGTGCCCACTCGCATAATGTTGATCTCATATATTTAACCTCACATAGATTTGACCATGGCATCTGGAAAGTTGAAGACTGGGTGCACACGCTCCCAGCCATGTACCATCTACCTCCAGCGAGGATCGGGGGAGCCGGATGTAGTGTGCGGCAGCCTCTGTACTCGGAGTAGTACAGAGCTCCCGCACATTAGTTCCTGTGGAGCCCCTGCCTGTGGCTCCATAGAAGCACACTGTAATTCTCATAAACTCCAATGTTAATGATTGCTTGTTATGGTTCCCTAAGGGAACTATTAAATGTGTAAAAAAAATAAGAAAAAAGTAAAAAATAAATTAATTAAAAAATTCTAATCATCTCCTATTCCCCAAAATTAAAATACATAAATAGTAAAAAAAAAATAAACTACATGGGCATTGCTGCATGTGTACTATTAAAATATAAAAATATTTATCTCATATGGCAAACGGCAAAACAGGAAAAAAATCTAAATGGACGATTCGCCATTTTTTTGGTCACTTCACTTTGCACAAAAAAATAAAATGAATAAGTGGTATGCTATCAATAAAAAGTACAGATCGCCCGCAAAAAACGAGCCCTCACACAGCTCCATACTAGTGTTGAGAGAACACTTTGTGAGTTCGGGTACCCGAACCCGAACTTTTCCGCAAAAGTTTGAGTTCGGTGTTCGGGCATTTTAATAAAGCCAATCAACAAGCCTAGCAACGGCATTGCTGTGATTGGCCGGTGCATCATGTCACCCAGCCTGTATACATGCTGGGTCATGTGTAGCACCGCTTATCAGCTCTGAGTAGTGCAGGGACAGGAAGCAGTTGAACAGATCGAGAGGGTTAGGAAGTTAATCTGGTTTTAATTCTGTGGGTGACCTATAGCGATTTTTTTGTGGGTGTGGCCGGTAATTCTGTGGGTGACATAAACCCATTTTTGGTGTCCGATACACCTGCATTACATCTGTGACACAGAAATACAACAGTTAATCTGTCTGTTAATTCTGTTGGTGACCTCAAAGAATGAGGAGAGCATCAAATAAAGGATGTGGCCCTGGTCATGGTGCTGCTGGTGTTGGGAGAGGACGTGGTCAATCTGTGCCAGCTTCACGCCCAAATGAAACACCTTCCTCAGGTGCACGCAGGCAACAGGACATTCTGCGTCATTTTGTAGCCCCAAATACCGGTGTACGAGTGGTGAGGCCATAACATGTAGAGGCAGTAGTAGATTGGATGGCTGACAGTGCTTCCAGTTCCTTCACATTGTCTCCCACCCGGTCTACTGCTGAAAGCGCAGAGTTGACACCAGTGGCCCTCGGGCATCCGTCTTCCACCTCAACCCCTTGCAAATCAGCCAAGCAGTGTGAGCCCCATGTCATGCAGTAATCACTTATGCTTTTTGATTACTCTGCTGGCAGGGTTTCCATGGGCCATCCACCTAGCCCTGCCCCAGAAGTGGAAAAGAAGATGCCCAACCACTTATGTTTGAGGATGTGGACATGGGAGGACCACCGCAGCACGTCTCTGATGATAATGATGAAACACAGGTGCCAACTGCTGAGGCTTTCTGCAGTGTGCAGACCGGCAAGGAGGGCAGGGGTGAGTAATTGGTGGAAGATGATGGGGAGGATGATGAGGTACTCGACCCCACATGGAATCAAGGTCATGCCAGTGACAGTTCGGAGGAAGAGGCAGTGGTCACGCAGCGCCAGACGCATAGCAAAAGAGGGAGCAGGGTGCAAAAGCAGAGCGGCCAGTACACCTGCTACTGCCCACCGTGCTTAGGGACTGAGCACACCAAAGCCAGCTCCAAGGAGTTCCCTGGTGTGGCAGTTCTTCAGGCAGTGTGCTAACGACAGGACACAGGTGGTTTGTACACTGTGCAGTCAGAGCCTGAAGCGAGGCATAAATGTTTTAAACCTGAGCACCACCTGCATGACCCGGCATCTAACTGCAAAGCATGAGCTGCAGTGGAGTAGACACCTTAAGAACCCTGAAAGATCAGAGGCTCCTCCTGCTCCCTCTTCTGCTGCGGTCTCGTCCTCTTCCTCCTCCTCTAGAGCCACAGGGGGACCTGCCACCCCGCAAACAGAGGATGTGGCAGCAACACCACCGTCATCATCACCCAGCATGTCCACACTGTCCCATAGAAAAGTTCAGCTGTCCATCCCACAAGCACTGGAGAGAAAGAGGAAGTATCCCCCTACCCACCTGCAAGCCCTGTCCCTGAACACCAGCATTTTAAAATTCCGGGCATTTGAAAAATGCTGCCATTCCATCTGGTTGGAGACAGAGGTTTAAAAACCTTATGGCGGTGGCTGTCCCACAGTACGTGGTTCCCAGCTGCCACTACTTTTCCAGGCGGACCATCTCTGTCCTGCACAACCAAGTGGCAGACAAAATCATGTGTGCGCTGCACAATGCCATCTGTGGCAAGGTCCTCATAACCACCAATACGTGGACCAGTAAGCACGGGCAGGGACGTTATATCTCCCTAAATGCACACTGGGTAAATGTACAGCTGGGCCTGATGTGCAAAGTGGTTTAGCGCATGTCCTACCGCCAATGAGGATTGCTGGACGTTTCTTGTTGCCGCCTCTTCATCTGGTCAGTGTAACACCTGCACCACCAACTTCAGCACAGCCAGGGGGAAACGACAGTAGGCTGTTCTGAAACTCATCTGTTTATGGGAAAGACCCCACACCGCGCAGGAGCTGTGGGCAGGCATAGAAGAACAGACCGATAAGTGGTTGGTGCCACTGAGCCTCAAGCCCGGGTGCTGGTGTGTGACAATGGGCGAAATCTCGTAGCAAATCTGGGCCTAGCTGGTTTGACGCACATCCCTTGCCTGGCGCATGTGCTGAACTTGGTGGTGCAGAGGTTCCTGAAAAATTACCCCGGTATGTCAGAGCTGCTGCAGAAAGTGCGGGCTATTTGTGCGTGCGTTCAGCATTCTCACCCTGCTGCTGTTCGCCTGTTTGCGCTGCAGCGTAACTTTGGCCTTCCCGCTCACCACCTCATATGCAACGTACGGTGACGCCTTGCCTTCTGAGAGGCCTGAGAAGATCTGACAGACTTGCTACACGTGAGTCTATCTGACAGATTGTTCTGTTTCTCTTTGTTGTGGTTTTAGGCAAGATCCCACCTCCCACAGGTTCTGCTGATTAGCCATTTAGTGGTGCTATTTATACTCGCCTCTCACTACAGCCCTTGGGGTTTATATTTGCTTCTGGAGTTCTCAGCTGGTGTTTGGTGGATTTCCTGCTCCCCGTCTGTCTTAAGCAAAGTTCTATTCCTTCCCTTTTGTTGTCTGTTCTGGCTAGGCCTCAGGAAGACGCTAGTTCCTGCACCCTAGCTGCGGGTTTGTTACAGTTTCAGCTAGGCTTAGGTTCCAGCGCATGAGAATTTCCATTTTTAGGATTTGCTCATGTTGTCAGCAGACAGGGAAAGACTCAGGGATGTCAGTTGGTGACCTTTCCCTGTCCCCTAGCTTTGGGGCCTAGCCTGGTGTGTTGTGGCTTTTGTTGTATTTGGTTTACTTCCCTTCCCTCACCTACCGTGACACATACCCACAAGGAGAGACTGTGAAAGTAGCAGCAGGCGACAGTGGAGTTTCAGCTGCAGCACGCACAGGTGAGTCGCTCTGTGGAACAGCAACACTTCACCACCAACGAGCGGGCCTCCATGTGGGACCTGTGTGCCTGTTTCGAGTACTCCACCAATATGCCAGTGCTGATGATGATGTCATCAGCGTTACTATCCCATTTCTATGTCTCCTTAAAAAAACGCTTCAGCCGTTGATGGATGAGGATGTAGCACAAGAGGAAGAGGAACAGAGGTGGCTCAGAGGGTGGGTTCCTGCACCAACAGCGGCCAGGTACCCAACTGACCAGCCAGGGCACAGTTTTGGAACATGAGGAGGATCCATGTTCACAGCAGGGTGGCACCCAAATCAGCTTTCAGGCAACACTGGAGTGTGGCTGGGGGGGATACAGAGGACACAGACGATACACCTCCCACCGAGGACAGCTTGTCGTTGCCTCTGGGCATCCTGGCACACATGAGCGACTACATGCTGCACTGACTGCGCAACGACCGCCGAGTTGCCCACATTCTAACCAGTGCTGATTACACGGTGGCCACGCTGCTGGATCCCCGCTACAAGGACAATGTGCCATCCTTAATTCCGTCACTGGAGCGTGATCGGAAGATGCCCGAGTACAAGGTCACGCTGGTAGACGTGCTGCTGATGGCATTCCCACCTGACAGCGGGGGCTCAGTGGAAATACAAGGCGAAGGCAGAGTAGGAGGAGGAAGAAGTCACCAGTGTAGTAGTGGCACCTCAGAAGGCAGAGTTAGCATGGCTGAAATGTGGATAATGTGAAATGTAGAAAAGCTTTGTCAGCACGCGCCACAACAACCAGCACCACCAGCTGATATGGAACGTCTTAGCAGGAGGCAGCATTTCACCAACATGGTGGAGCAGTATATGTGCACACGCCTACACGTACTGAATGACGGGTCTGCCCCCTTCAACTTCTGGGTCTCCAAATTGGGCACATGGCCTGAGCTTGCCCTTTACCCCTTGGAGGTGCTGGCCTGCCCTGCAGCCAGTGTACTGTCTGAACGTGTGTTTAGCACAGCAGGGGGCGTCATCACAGCCACTGTCCACAGCCAACGCGGGCAAGTTCGTACCTTTGCCAGAGTAGAGAGGTATACCGGCCGTGCCCAGCCATTGTTGGGCTATGGCTCAGTTTGTGCGTTCTCTTTGCCATGTCCCAATGTTTTGGGGCCTCCAAAAACCAAAAAAATTTAAAATAAGTGAAAATAAATAAATAAAAAAACAACAAAAACAGTGTTTGGTTTTTATAGCCATTTTAGTGCACCAAAGTTTGGGTCCCCATTGACATTGGCCCGAAGTTCGGCCGAACACGACGAACCGGAACATCCACAGGTCCGCAAAAGTTCTGGGGGTCGGAATTTGGTAATGCAAAGAAAAAAGAAATAGATTTTCCAAAGTTTGTATTATTTTCAGTATTAAAATACTATACATATGTGGTAATGTTGTAATCGTACTGACCCAGAGAATGAAAGTAACAGGTCAGCCTTGCTGTATAGGAAATGGTGTAAACCCCTCCTCCCCCAAAATACTGGCGGAGTGGTGTTTTTTTTTATTTTTTATAATTCCACCCCATTTTGAATTTTTTCCCCCGCTTCCCACCAGACGGTATGCAACCATAAATGGTGCCATTAGAAAGTGCATCTTGTTCTGCAATAAACAAGCCCTAATACAGATATGTGAATGAAAAAATAAAAAGTTATGGCTTTGGGAAGGCATGGAGTAAAAAAACGAAAATGAAAAATGGAAATTACCCCATCTTGAAGGGGTTAATGACCATTTTAGTGCTTCTTTCTCCTTTAATTCCTTGTAATGAAGTTGGTTAGTGGTACCTGGTCGTGTTCCAGAAGTCTGAAGTAACTGTACATGAGTACTGCACACGGAAGGCCTGTAGGAGGGGAAGCTCGCTCATTCGTTCACGGCTTTGGAGACCGTTACTTCATCTTGTTATCTTTTGTATATATCTTTTATCATATTTTAGTAAACTTTTTACACATCTAAGTTGTATTAAGTCTATTTTTTCTCGACTCAGGCTGGCTGCTCAGGAGACGTGTCCCATCCTAGGGGGCATGTCCTTTCTACTGCAGCCTTCTCCCTGTAACTGTCAACTAGTGGCAGTTGAAGGATGGAACTGAGCATGTGCGGCCATTTCAAAGAGGTGGACAGAGAAGTAATATAACAAACAGCAGGTGGTGCTATACAGATACGTTTTATTGAAAGGCTCAGTGGCTGTAATCAATCTTAAATTACATGCAGTTACAAAATCTTTCAGATCCAGGGGCTGATTTGAAAAATGTAGAATATTTTTTATGGGACAACCTCTTTAAGGTCAACAAGTGCCCGATTTGAGGAGCTAAAGAGTCTGTCTCCGTGATTAACATGACATTTCAGTAAAATCTGCTATTACATTAAGCGTCTTACCTGAAAGCCAGTGATGTTCCCCTGTGCGTTAGACCGCGTCCAGGCTATTGTACCGTCCTCCATGCTGGGCGTCCGCACAATGTCTGGAGCTGCCGGAGCTGGAGATAAGAGGGGGAATCAGAGCAAATTGGAAGCTGGCTATAGAAAATAATGGTGGGACGTGAATTTACAGATCCCACAGCTCTGCACATTACTCCCATCATCCCCCAGCTCTGTCAGCAGGATAAGTCACTCTCATCATCTCCCAGCTATGACAGCAAGATGGGCTGGACGCGTTCCCCTTTGGATTCAGGGCTTTGTATGGGTGGGCTCTTTTTCTTATACTTTCCTACATGAATATCGTGGGAGTTCATGTCCACCATTGGTTTATATGGCTGTGCACTTTAGTGCTGGCTGTAGATGGCCACTTACCTACTTACCTACCGCAGTTCGGCACCATTGTGATTTGGGCCATATGTAATAGTGTGAGCACATCACCATCATTCTCATATAGTAACCTTATAAAGGCTATATAGATATGGTTGATGCTGTCTATATGCACTTTAGATGATAGATCCCTTACATGGATTACATATATACATTCTGTGCACGTGCGTTGATACGGTTTAAATTCACTTTTTTTATTGATATTATGTTGGGTTTCAGAACTGATGGGGATGAAATGCATTATTTATCCGAGTTGTTACGGTCCCATCCATATATAACTTGCATGTAAATGATGTACCTGACGATATATTGTATAATCCTGCGTCACTTTTGAAGATATATTCCCTTGGGTTAAGCGTTCTTCTTGTAATGTCTCTCATTTTAATGATGCATTAATAAAGTACATATTTTGAGACATTTGGGCTTGTGCACCATGTTTTGGTAGGTTGCATTATTGGTTTAGTGTCGCCCCTATGTACTTTTTCCCAGATGCCGTCCCTTGTGGTGCCCACTTGCCATGCAATTGGCCTAAAATTGTCAGCAGGATATAGCACTCCCATCATCCCCCTATTTGTATACAGGATATATCACTTTAATCATCCGGGGCTGAGTGCACAAGGTTATTACCCCCATCCTCCCACAGCCCTGCACATTGTGGGATCTGATGATTGTCCGGCTCCTCCTGATCTCTTGTGAGATGACCTATGGAGGAGGACATTGCCGGTACATTGTACAGCGGAGTCTCACCTGATTCAGCAGTTGTGATATAGAACGTCTGTAGAGGCCGCCATGGCTGACCAGTGTGGTATACTGTGATTGTATATTGTGTGAATGGATCCAGGTCGGAGAAGGTCACGTCTCCAGCACCATATGTACATCCTTTATAGACTTTTCCATGGTACACACAGGTGGATACAGGAGATGTCCGGGCGTCCCTGCAGCGGTCTGGGGTGCACACAATGCTCAGGATGATGCTGCTCGGGGTCACACTTTTCTTGGTCACTTTGACTCCTAAGAAGAAATGGAGAAATATTGTTAATAAGATTTTCCACAATCCACAGAGGAAACGTACGGCACGTAACATTCTCACTGCACGTGTGTGACGTGTGGACCCCCCGTCTGTCTGCACCGACCTCTCATCTCTGTCACCTTTCTTCAGTATCAGGGATAACTCCCATTCGATCCGGTGCTGGGTTTGGCGCTAACACCAGTCCACACTGATAGGATGCGCCCCACTCTTCTGATTAACTATTAATGCCTGTACCAGTAACGTCTGATTTTAACTCCGAAACTGAGCACTGGATTAACCCCTAATGACCAGGGCTGAAAAAGCCTTAATGACCGGCATTTTTTATTTTTTTGCCCTCTTTGCATTTCGGCTGCCATGATGGTTTTATTTTTTTTATGCGGGAAAAATTGCATTGTTTGGGAGTATGTAAAAAGTATGATGAAATTTGTGTTATTTTTGGTCTTTTTTTGCTATGCTGTTCATGTTTCACACTAATTAAGCTGATAAATGAGTTCTTCAGGTCGTTACAGTTGTGTGGATACCGAATATGTGTAGTTTTTGTTTTTATTTAATGTGTGCACAATAAAATGTATTTTATACTAAATAATTTTTGTTGTTTTTTGCAGATTTTTTTTCTAAATCCCCTTATGAGATTACTATTTTATACCTCCAGACTTACTGGTATAATGAGTTAGTATACTCCTGTGGGTACTTTCATATCCTTTGTCACCAGAGGATGCACTTCATTTATGATAAGGTGCAGGCCTCATGATAAATATGCGCATCTTCTGGCCGTCTGTGGGCCTGTGGTTAAATCTACTCCAGCTCGTAGGTGGATTCGATTTAGGTTGTCATTTATGTCAGTGATGGCTCCGGCCACACTATTCCTTTTCCTGCCCCCACCAATCCTCCTTTTTAGAAAGTGGCGAGGTCAGCATAGTGGTATTTAGAAAGTCACAAACCGTGGGTCACTGTAAATGCCTCCTGATGTCTCTCTGACACAGGCTGCTTTTTGGGCAGCATTAGTGTCCTAAGGGCTCATGCACACGAGCGTATATATTCTTTCCGTGTCCGTTCTATTTTTTTGGCGGACCATATATGGCACCATTCATTTCAATGGGTCCACCCAAAAAAAACGGAAGTTACTCCGTGTGCATTCTGTTTCCGTATGTCCGTATTTCCATTCCGCAAAAAAATAGAACATGTCCTATTATTGTCCGCATTACAGACAAGGATAGCACTGTTCTATCAGGGGCCAGCTGCTCCATTCCACAAATACGGAATGCACACATACGTCATCCGTATTTTTTGCGGATCCGTTATTGGCGAACCGCAAAATACATACGGTCGTGTGCATGAGGCCTAACAGTGAGATACCTGGACAAACAACCCTGAGGTCCTTTGTAGGCTCTTAGGGCTGACTGCAGACGCCTCTTTGATCATACTTCGGGCATGTTCTGCGGCAATCAAAGGCCCCAGCTATGAAGCAGGAGCCCACGCTAAGAACCTGAGCTGTTAGTAGCAACTGGTATTTGTTGCAAGAGCGCTCCGAGAGCTTGCAAACCCCCTCTACTATAGCAACGGCAAAAGACGCCACTGCACACCGAGGACTTGCACTGTCTGCTGACAAAAGACAGTGGTGGTTATTAAGGGGTTAAATCGGATTAATTTAGTTCACAAGGCGCGGAGCCTGGTCACAGGAGGAGCAGGGACACACTGCAGGTGAGCTTGTTTCTCTTCAGCATTCTGAGGATAAATTCAAGTGTGTCGTTATCCTTTTTGTGCATTTTTTTAAACTTTTGTTCTAAAATGACAAAGTGCAATTTTTTTTTTAAATGTGCCAAAACCTTAACAACAACTGCAATAAGACAACACGTGAAGCCGGCACACATATACACCTGCATCTAGAAAACCTCCAAAACTATATAGATAACAAACCCTGGATCCTTCACCAATAGAGTTTCATCTCTACAGAGTCTCCCCCATGCCTTACTTCATCTGACTGGATCTACAAGTTCAGAAGATGGAGGTTGAATAGAAGACACAGTGATGGTGATGGAGCCAAAATGATCAGCTAGGTACATTTTCTCCTTGGCTTGTGTCCTTAGACCCTCAGATTTTGTAGTCTCTTGTATTTAGGATCATCCAGACTTGTCTTGTTCTGAGAACCTCTAATTTTGATCCTGTAATGAATCTTTCTTCCATTTTGACTCTGATCTTTCTGTGATTAGCCTATGTATGGGAAATGTCCTCCATTCTTCCTCTCCACAGTTTGATTCATGCCTGGTGTCTTCTAGTTCTGTGTCCCATAAAGCTTATAGGTCCTGTATTCCTCTTCATTGCCTTTGTTTCAGGGAACTCCTGAACGGTTGTGACACTTACGCCTTTTCTGATTCTTTTCTCCTCCTTATTGTGTTTGAAAGTGGTGGTGGCCCCTTACTCAGAAAATTGTTTGTCTTACAAATTGAAAGAGTTTTTAACATGTAGGCCTGACACGATAACCCAGTCAAGGATGGAGGACTAATGGGAGAGAACTCAGCACATTAAAGGAACAGAGCTTTTCTCTGGTTGGGGTACAAAACTTACAATAGCACTTGGCTTAGTGGTTACAGTTTCAGACAGACTCTCAGCTTGTTGGTTGCGGTCTCTTTGGTACATATGACTTTATGGTTCAGTCTCTGATCAGCTCACAGAAGTCGTAATACTTAGTTTATTCAGAACCATATTGTCCTGGTCACTCTCAGCCTCTGGGCACAATTACAGACAAAGGTCACTCTGCTTGCACCCAACCACAGTCCAGGAACACGCAGGAAGTCCTCCTAAACTGCTTGTAGAATACGCAGAACATTTTCTGGTCATTGGAATCAAAACACTGGAAGCAATCCACGACTGTTCAGTAGGAAAAAGGTCATTCCCTTATCACCAGAAAATGGTGGCAGGACTCATCTTTTCTACAGAAGCCTGCTCAGAGGTCTCTGTTCTGTGAGATACTTCTCCTGTACCTGGCAGGTTCTCTGTACTCTACAAAACTCTAGACCATGATGTACACCAGAAAACCTCATTATATACTGTAGTCTTGTTCCACAAGGGCCCATGAGACACCACTCTACTGCATTCACACATTTTAATAACTTTTAAAGGAACAGTGCCTGCAAATGTTGGCAACACATTGACATAAGGTGAACACAGGGTGAATGTCCAGTTAACATCACTGGTGCACCCAGTAGTTCAAGTGCAATAGAGTGTATGGGGAGCTGGTCAATGTTCTTCTCAGCTTATGCAGGAGAACCCCTTACAATATGAACTACATACAGGGCCCCTGAGGGTCCTGGAGAATCTCCTTAGAGATGCACACTGAGCTAAAACAACATCACATACATGGACAAATACAAGAAGAAAGTTACAAAGAATCCAACAATGCATCACCTGCATTTTCACACTGATCCTGAGCAGAGGAGCCCTGCCCAAAACTTTCCTCCATGTAAGTCTTGTGTACATTTGTATGAAGTCAGGTTTATGAGGTTCCTTTGCCTGTGAAGCTGAGACATTTTCTGGCTTTGTTCAATTGGATACATCAGGGTTAACAATCCTGACTCTGATCTTATAGGAAGCTATGAGATGGACTTAGGTCTGCCCCTAGTTCAGTTTAGAGTGTGTTTAGTGCTAGCTGAGGAAGTGAGAGGAGCTACATGTGCTTATGCCTTGGTGCTTTGCATCAAGAAAGAGAGCGAGAAAGAGAGAGAGAGAGAGAAAGAGTGAGAGGAAGAACTAGAAGGTCCAAAATCTGCAGAGCAAAGCACTGAAGTCAGTCAGTAAGGTATTTGCTGATAGAGACTTTACTGCAGTGAGAGGAGCATTCTTAATACAGCCTTCACGTTTTATCATGACCTAGCCAGCCGTACATTAATCCTGTACCCCTCAGCTGGGAATACAGTCAGCATTGCAAAAGTAACATTTCCAGCCATAGATTCTGCAGAGAGAGACAAAGGAAAGGAGTACTACAACCCACATACATGTGAATTGTTTGGAACAGTGTTTGATACTATATATACTACTATTCCCATTCTGCACTTAAGTAAACAGAGACTTCTTTATTTTGTATGTACAATCAGCCTGGTTACTGACTCCAGCATCATACACCGGCCACTGCACCTACACATTTTGCCTTGTGCTCATACAATGCTCATAACTAAAGATGAGTGAATCGAAATTGACGAAGTGGAATTTGATCCGAATTTGAGGAAAAATTCTATTTGCACCGAATCTGAATTTTCTCACTCTTCGTGGTAACGAATCACATTTTTTACTAAAATGGCTGCTGCACGTGTTAGGACATGGAGAAAGGAACTCTGGGAACGATGGATCATCCACAATGCCATGCATGCAGCCAACCCTGTGATGTCATAGCCCTATAAATACCCTCAGCCATTTTGGATTCTGCAATTTTTCATTGTACTTAGTGCAGGGAGAGACGTCAGCAGGCGCTAGGGACAGTGCTAGGAAAGACTTCATTGTGCTGAAAAAACAATTTACAAGTTCAGGGAAAGATAATTCAAGGTGTAGCGAAAGGATAGGGAGGCATCATTCCACAGTATTGAAGCAGAACAGGGTCCAATAGGGGAGTGTACAGCCTGGGTAATAGGAGCGATTCTATTACACCTTACTGCACTGACTGGGGATCCAAATTGCCATTATACAGCTACTTTTAGGTTTGCAACAGATGATACCTCTGTAATTGCAGCAAACCTTGCTTGTTATTGGGGTGCAAGTTCTGTGATACAGCCATTTATGGGGTGTATTAATAGGAAAGATATGTATGTCCTATTAGCTGTTCTCCGATGCATTTGAATTGTTATACAGTTTATTTTGGGGTGTATTAGTATAAAAAAAGTACATGTTATTTGGTGTTCTGCAGTACAGTTACATTGTACTACACATTTTTTTGGGGGTGTTTTAATAGTATAAAAAGTACGTCTTAGTTTTCCCCACGCCTGCACAACGGCACCACCCAGATGGTACCATGCCTCCCCAGGGGCAGGAAACAATCCAGAGACCAGCGCTTTAAAAGCCTCCTCCCTCTTACCTTCTCCAGTTGTTCCCTGTCCCTTGGGATGCAGGTGTGGATCAGCACTGGAGATCGCAGAAGCCTTTAGGTTTGTTAACCCCGGAAGGTTCCAAGAGGGCTTCTTCAGGAGGAGGTACACGGGGCTATGTACTGGGCTCTCCTTTCCTCTTGATATAAGTTAAGTGGCTGCCGGCATCCCCAGGCTTTCATATGCCTCCTCAGCTTCACGAAGGCAGAGGATTGGGGGCATTCCCATGGCTGGGGAAGCCTCCGTTCAGCATGCAGGACATGCGTCTGACGTCGGTCTCAGGAGAGGCGCTACATTTTAAAAGAATAATCTCAGCTTTCGCAAGATGGTGTGTGCAGCCGACTGCCAGCATGTCTATGCCAGAAAGTGATTCCTCTCGCAAATCCATGGATCCCCTGTGGCCTTCCAGCCCGGTAAGCCTCTTCTCTCTGTCTGGAGCCTGTATTTTTTCACTCACTATGTTTGGGTGCAGGTGGGAGTCTTTCCCTTTTGGTGGCGGCCCTCTATTCAGGACAATTTTTTGCCTGATTTTAATTATACCCAATACTTATCTTAGGGGAAGGAGAGTGTTAAAACAAGTGGAGAGCCGTCACAAAAGAGGAGATGCCCCTTATGTAAAAGAACCCTTTCTGCTTCATATAAGAAATCATTATGTACAAAATGTACTGAAAAAATGGTGTCTGATGAATCCCCTTCACTGGTAAAAAATATCAGTGCGCTAATAAAAGAAGAAGTAGGAGCGCCTATTAAAGCAAAGCTGGCTTTGGCCCCTTCTGGACCTTCCACCTCTAAGGCCCTGTCCTCTCCACCTGAACAAAAAGATTCAGATTCAGATAAGGGATTATTGTCATCTGACTTGGGCTCCAGCCTTTCAGAAGACACGTCGGGTCGGCCGTTATGCTCCATTGAGGAAACTGAGTCACTTCTAAAAAACATTAGGGGCACTATAAATCTTAAAAATCAAAAGAAACCGTGTCTGTACAAGTTCAAATGTCTTTGGGGTTGGCAGATAAGAGGAAAAGCTTATCCTTAATGAATGGAAAGATCCAAAAAAAAGCAGACTACATCCAGCGTATCCAAAAGGAAGTACCAGTTTGGGATAAGATGCCTAAAGTAGATGCCCCGGTGGCGAAAATTTCAAAAAAGTCTGCACTTCCATTCGAGGACTTAGGTCTTTTGTAAGAACCAATGGACAAAAAGGGAGAGTCTCTGCTTAAGAAGACTTGGAAGTCCTCTACCGCCATCTTACGCCAGGCATTGCTGCTACATATATGGCCCGAACCCTGTCTCTTTGGCTGTCCCAGCTGGAGGAACACCAGGAGTCAGGTACTTCTAGGGAAAATATTTTAGCCTCTATCTCTATTCTCAAACAGGCATCTAATTTTCTGGCCGACACTTCAGCAGATGTGGTGAAGTTAGCATCTATATCTGCTGCTTTATCTAATTCTTCCAGAAGAGCCATATGGCTTAGAACATGGTCAGGAGATGCTGCCTCCAAAAACAGACTTTGTTCAATCCCGTGTGAGGGAGACAGACTGTTTGGTAGGGTGTTGGATGATATATTATAAAAAGCTGCTGATAAGAAAAAAGGGTTCCCTACAGAATCTAAATATTTCCACCAAAGATGGTCATTTTGAGGCCAAAGACGTTCTAGGTTTGACCAGAAGAAAAAAGATTCAGGGTCCTCCTGGCAGCCTAAAGGAAAGAGCAGTTTTTTTTTGTTCAACCAGGAAAAGTCCTCTTGCTAGCAGAATGCTTGGGTGTATAGGGAGAGGAATTACCAGTAGAAAGAGGGAGGTGCTCATGCCGCTCTACAGAGCACTAGTGAGACCTCATTTGGAGTATTGTGCTCAGTACTGGAGACCATATCTCCAGAAGGATATTGATACTTTGGAGAGAGTTCAGAGAAGAGCTACTAAACTGGTACATGGATTGCAGGATAAAACTTACCAGGAAAGATTAAAGGACCTTAACATGTATAGCTTGGAAGAAAGACGAGACAGAGGGGATATGATAGAAACTTTTAAATACATAAAGGGAATCAACAAGGTAAAAGAGGAGAGAATATTTAAAAGAAGAAAAACTGCTACAAGAGGACATAGTTTTAAATTAGAGGGGCAAAGGTTTAAAAGTAATATCAGGAAGTATTACTTTACTGAGAGAGTAGTGGATGCATGGAATAGCCTTCCTGCAGAAGTGGTAGCTGCAAATACAGTGGAGGAGTTTAAGCATGCATGGGATAGGCATAAGGCCATCCTTCATATAAGATAGGGCCAGGGGCTATCCATAGTATTTAGTATATTGGGCAGACTGGATGGGCCAAATGGTTCTTATCTGCCGACACATTCTATGTTTCTATGTTTCTATGTTGTCCTCCAAATTATGCCAGATGTCCTGTGGGAGGAAGACTAAGAAATTTTGTCAGTGCCTGGGAGTTCATTCAGGCATCCCCATGGGTATTATCAGTAATAGAATCAGGGTTACAACTTGAATTTGTAAAACTTTCTCCCAACAGACATTTAATAAACAGAAAACTAAAACAAGAGGACCAAAAAATAATGGATCTTCAGATCTCATTATTGATCAAAAAAGCACTATTGTCCCGGTTCACGAGGAGACAGAAGGGTTCAATTCCTCAATATTCCTGGTTAAGAAACCAAATGGAACTTTCAGAGCGATTATTAATTTAAAGAACCTCAACGAGTATATAACTTACAAAAGGTTCAAAATGGAGACAGTGAAATCCACGATCAACCTGTTGACAAACAGTTGTTTCATGGCCACAGTAGATCTAACCAACGCATACTACCATATCCCAATCCACAAACAATATCAAAAATATTTAAGGATGGCAATATGGTTTTGGAATTTTCTTCACCACTTCCAAGTTCTACCCATTGGCGTCAGTTCAGGGTCTTCACAAAGGTAATAGTAGAGATTTCCGGTTTTCTTCACCAAGCAAGAATCCTGTTCGTTCCATATCTGGATGACCTTTTGATAGCAGCTCCAACAGAAGAATCTTTAAGAGCTCAGCTTCAGGTAGTAATAGACACCTTATCGGAACTGAGTTGGATTCTAAATGTTCAAAAATTAAACCTGGTCCCAGGAAAGATTTTTTTTAGGAATCCTACTAAACTCTTGCCTAATGTCATCCTTCCTTCCAAGAGAAAAACAGATCAGCCTCATAGAGAGCGTAAGAAGATTTCGCCAGACAGAGGTAGTATCTTTCAGGCACTTCATGACCATCCTGGGTCTAATGACAGCTACAATTCCAGTGGTCAAGTGGGCTCAGGCTTACATGAGGACACTTTAGGCATTCCTATTAAAATCTTGGGACAGAAGACAGACTTTCTTAAACAGGAAAGTGAAAATCCCATCTACAGTAAAACAATCGTTGTGATAGTGGTGCAATCAAAAAATCTGTCTCAAAGAGTGGAGTGGTGTTAGCCAGATCAAATAATAATAACAACAGATGCCAGCAGATGGGGATGGGGTGCTCATCTGGAGGAGGCAGTAGCCCAGGGAAATTGGGAGTTGGAACTTTGAGAAGCATCTTCAAACATGAGGGAACTCTAAGCAGTATGGCATGCCTTAAAAGTCTTTTCTCCAAGAATTCAGTCAAGAAATATAAAAATCCTGTCAGACAACACTACAACAGTTGCATATATCAACAGATATGGGGGGACAAGGAGTCGTTCCCTAGCCACAGTGTACCAAAAGATATTCTTATGGGCCGAACAACATCTCAGATCTCTAACAGCCGTTCATGTAAAGGGGAGAGAGAATCTACTGGTGGATTTCCTGAGCAGAGAGAAATTGAAGGAAGGAGAATGGAGTCTAAATCAATCAGTATTCAACACCATTTGTGCAAAAGGGGGAACCCGAGTTGTGGATCTTTTTGCTTCCAGGAAGAACAAAAAAGTAGATGAATTCTTTCTCTCCAGGACCATCCGAACCGAGTAGATGCTCTAGCAAGACCTTGGCCTCGAGGTCTTTTATATGCCATTCCTCCGATCTATCTAATTCCCAGGGTGCTCATAAAAACCCTGGAAGAGAAAGCAAACCTAATCCTAATAGCACCCTTCTGGCCAAAGAGGGCATGGTTTCCCATCCTCAGGAAACTAGCAGGAGAAAATGTTTGGATCCTACCTCCTCGTCTGGATCTTCTGTCCTAGGGCCCAGTACTACACCCGAGCGAACCTCATCTTCGCTTAACGGCCTAGAAGTTGAACAAGCCATCTTGAAGCAAAAAGGCCTATCGGACTCAGTAATCACTACCCTATTGAGCAGCAGAAAGCCGGTGACTTCAAAAATCTACCTTAGATCTTGGAAGGCTTTCCTTCTTTCAGTAAAAGAGACCTGGGATCCGTACATGCCTCCAGATGTCAATCTGGTTTTAAGTTTCTTGCAGTCTGGGCTGGAAAAGGGTCTCAGAGTGAGTACCTTAAAAGGTGGCGGCTCTTAGTGCCTTTATGGGTATAAGACTAGCTGAGTTGGACTTGGTTAAGAGATTACTGAAAGGTGCCAGTAGACTACGTCCCTCTTTCAGATCCTTCGTACCTCAGTAAAAATGGTAACTATTAAAACAGCATTTTTTTTTAGATATTACAACTGCGAGAATAGGAGAAATTCAGGCTTTTTCCATTCTGCGGAAATAAGAAATATAGGACGGCTCACCTTCTCATTGATGATGTATAGGTGCTCCAAACTAGTGTTACACCCTACTCACCAAGTAAAAGAAATTTGCAAAAGTGGATGGGCACTCTGATAGATGGAATCACATATAGGTCAGATTTGTCACTGGAATTTTAATATAAACAATAACACATTATTATAATGCTAGATAGAAGGATCCCTATCAAAGCATGGTATTTCCAAAATGCATCCTATATCAAATATATAAAATGTAAAATAAAATACATAAAATTAAAAAATTAAAAAATAGCTTCCTACTATCTGGGATAAAAATGAAGGGTAAAATCCACATAAACTGACACGTATATCAAGCACTAATCTGCGAGTGGGATAAATCGAACTGATTGCGGTCTTCATGCAGCCTAATGGGTTTTTAGAACCCCTTGGTGCAGGATCGCATATGATCGATAAAAGGCCTAGGAATCTTCCTATATATCGTGGACTATATAGTTCATATGTCTCCAGACATGCGCCGGTCTAAGTCTTGGGACTAGTGGTCACAAGGTACCAGTCTTTGTATTCATATGGATCTTGACAGTGTAAAAAGTCTTATGATATGTCACTTTAATCATAATATCAACAAGTTGTTCTATGAGTTAGATCTTTTGCAGTGAATAATCGATGCTTAAGTAGATTAGTCAGCCTTCAGTATAGAGAGATGGTACTCACGATTCCGCTTTCATTCGTGGCGTCCCACGTGGTATGGCTGGAAGGTAAGCTTACCTACGGCTTTATACACTCTAGGAATCCTTCGCTGTAATCATGTAGCGAGTCTGTATTCCTTCGCTGTAATCATGTAGCGGATCTGTATTCACCTGCTGCTTTATAACGAGATGTTGTTGAATATTCGCGGTCCCAGTAGCTCAGCTTGTTACGTTGTGGATAATCTTTCTTGGGTGTCCCACGTGTCTCAGGGTAGCTGGAGCCCCAGTGTTGGGAATGGGTCGGCTGCGTGCCTGTTCCTATGGGAATGTCGATTCCAGGTTACCGCTATCAGGTACCTTTAGTGAAGCGCTTCACTTGTTGATAACTCAGTCAGTATGAGCAAGCATATGTCCGGCTATTCAATCTGATGACCGAGTATGTCGTCCATGCCAGACGCGTTTCGGGGACTTTGCTGTCTCCTTCCTCAGTGGCTATTTTTCCATTCTGCCCCTGTATTTAACAATTTTAGAGGATAGTATTGTTTTAAGACACTCTCCAAAATTCCTCCCCAAAGTAGTGTCTAAGTTCTATTGTCAACAGGAAATTTCTTTACCTTCCTTCTCTCCACAGGCAGTATCGGAGAAAGAGAAATGTTTCCATAATGTAGACGTCAGAAGAAGTGTCTTACAATGTCTGGAATCCACAAGGCCCTTCAGGAAATTGGAACAATTACTGATCCAGTATCTGGGGGGCAAACCAAGGGAAGTCTGCTAGCAAGACTTCCATTGCCCGCGCGATCAAATACTGTATTACTATGTGTTATGATATTAAGGACATCTCTCCTCCGGCGGGATTGAGGGCTCATTCTACTAGGGCAGTAGCCACTTCCTGGGCAGAGGGGGCCTCGGCTTCGCTTGAGGCGATCTGTTGAGCAGCCACCTGGTCGAGTCCTTTGACCTTCTTTAGACATTACAGGCTTGATGAACTCTTTAACAGAGATCTGACCTTTGGTAGGAAAGTGGTATCTGCTGTTGTCCCTCCCTAGATTATTTCTCTGTTAGTCCTCCGGGTGGTGCCGTTGTGGAGGCTTGGGGAAAAGATGATAATTACTTACCGGTAATTGGATTTTACTTTAGCCTCCACAATGGCACAGTTTTTTCCCACCCTTAAGAATTCTCTGGGATAGAGATTTATTTTGACTAGTTATATTGTCTTTTCATATACAGAGTTTTGTGTCTTTATAGATATGATAAATATCTTTATAAAACTTTTGTTTTGGCATCCAATTTTCGAGTCCTAGGTTATTAACTGGAGAAGGTAAGAGGGAGGAGGCTTTTAAAGCGATGGTCTCTGGGTTGTTTCCTGTATAAAAAGTATGTTTTATTTGTCGTTCTGCGGTGCAGTTACATTGTACTAAAGCCCTTTTTTAGGGTGTATTAGTGTAAAAAAAGTACGTCTTATTTGCCGTTCTGCGGTGCAGTAACATTGTACTGCGGCCTTTTTTGTGGTGTATTAGTGGAAAAAACAAGTACTTTTTTTTGCCACTCTGCGGTCAAGTTACATTGTTCTACAGCTTTTTTGGGGTGTATAAATCTCCTTTTAATTGTTGTAGATTGCCAAAAAACGTAATTTGGGGGATAGATTGGTTAAATCTGACGTAGGTAGTGCCAAGACCAGTGTGAGAGCAATGTGTGGCGCCACACGGACTGGCTGCTACCCATGTTATCACTGCATCAATTGCAACCTCATGATGAAAGGGAACACGTTCTTTAATCCGGCTACTAACAGAATGGTTAATATCACCCAATATTTGACGTGTGATTCGTCCTACGTGGTCTACCAGTTGACATGCCCTTGTGGCAAGTGGTATGTTGGGGAGACCACGTGGGACGTGAAGACACGGTTACATCAACACCGGTATTCCATCCGGAAGGAAAAGATGGATTTACCGGTGTCTAAACACTTCAAAGAAGCAGGACACACACAGAAAGATCTAAGGTTCCGCATATTGGAACAGATAGAATTGGTAAGGCGTGGGGGGGATAGAAAAGCCCTCCTCAAAAAGCGAGAGCTATTCAAGGTTTTTAGAGTAAAAATCCAGAAGCCCAACGGGTTGAATGTCGACTTTAGGGTCGAGTAGTGTTGTCTCCTCCGTGTCACGCATGGGTCCTCGCTCCCCTTCTGTAGGTTGAGTGCACATGTGTACATAACAATCAAGTTATTTGATTTGAATTTTTTCTAAAAGATTCTTCCTGTTTTTAGATCTATACATCGATCATGGTCAAGACTGGTGCTCCGTGTGGTGGGAGGGACATCATTGATCCTGGTGGCTACCCACTGTTTCTTTTCACCTCACCCACGCATATGATGGCTCGACTGCTGCTCCGGTACAGATGTAGAGCATGTTCCATGACAGTTCGGAACCTACCCATAGATTATATCTATATGGTTTTTCATCATAAAGTGTCATTACTCTTTTTTTCCTTATTTATCCAGTTCTGGCATCTACACCCTGTGCGCTTGTGTTGTGGGGGGACGGGTGGTTCAATGGAGTGGGGGACGTCTCGCAGGGAGGCCCCTCGCGACGTTGCCACCTCCTCAGTTCGACAGTGGTTAGATCGCTGATGCTGGACACCGATCCCGCTCAATATGCGCACGGAAGGGGGTCAGTGTTGCTAGTTATTAGGTTGATAGGACATCAGGCCCTGGATCGCCACATTTGTTTACTTGTGGGGGCCCAGAGTATACACGTGTTCAGACCTATGCTTTACTATGCGGATTCCTTAGGACAGTCTATGTATTTGCTGACATCCGATCATGTGATTTGCATCACGTGACCAGCGATGGGAGGCCGATACTTGTACATGGACATGCGCACATTGACCGGGAGACAGGCCCGGCCATCTTTGTTGTGGTTGCTGATCAGTTTCTCAGCGCATGTAGCATCGCGCGATCTGACGCCCTCGCGCATGCGCAGAGACTGAACGGGGACGCCGCCGGGATCATGATGCCGGCTCTGCACTGAACATCAGCTGATCGTGAGTTTTTAATGTGGTGATTATGTATAACACACCTGCACCAATTAGGGGTATTTACAGTACTTGCCCTATATTACAATCACTATGTACTTTTATTTGATATTTCACATATGTACTGGATATGGCCCATGCACTTTGTATATTATGCTGAATCATGGATCTTATGTATTTTCCCTTGTATGGATAAATTGTTTTAATTGTATTTTTAATTGATGCACCTTTAAAATGCATGTTTGTAACACATGTGCACATAGCTTGAGAAAGACAGCAACAAGCTGTTGAAACGTCGCTGCTGACTCTGGGTGAATAAACGACACGTTTTCCGTTGACATCCGTGGTGTGCTGCTGGCCTTCTTTGACCTCTATATTGCCTTGGTGCCGGTTCACACTGGCCTGATCTGCACCCGCATTTTTACAGTGTGCTGCATCCTCATTTTCCATAGCATATCCGCAGTTAGTTACCGAGGATCCCTAAACCCGTGGACAATATTCCTGGAAGCCAGATCACTACCTGCAACGACCGAGCTACACGTGGGACGCCACGATACATGCAGTAAAGCCGGCAAGTTCAGCAGAACAGTGAGTAAACCAGGGCTGAATGTATATGCAAGCAGCAATATCTGAGATACTACACAATATATTACAGACCGCAAAAGTTATCGATCCAACTGAGCAAGTACAATTAATCTAATTGAGTATTCTATAAGACTATCAGTATAAACTTATGCACGACTCACCTTGATACGAGTTATTTCACTGGGATCACCACCTATGTATATCAAGGATATATAGAGACTTTACCTTCTATGTGATATATGTCTTTTATATGTATTTTATGGAATTTTGTATTTAACCACAGATTTTTTATCCTTATAATCATTCTAAACTTTTTATCAAATAGATATATTGTCCAAACAATCCTCCATGTGTAACCAAGTGTAGGTGTGCCCTACTACTTTTCCTATTTTATACTTACCTTTTAGAAGATTGGGTGGATCTTTTTCTGTAGGAGCACCCATTTCATATGTTGATTAGTAGGTGAGCCATCTCTACTAACAAATAGATCATCCATGGTACCACAATTTTACTTTGACAAAAGAGACCTGTTTCTTCTGGTTACCTGCTTCATCTACTATTCTGATGCTGCCACCCGCCCAGGGCCGTCTTTGCCGCAGGGCAAAAGGGGCAGCTGCCCCGAGCCCAGTTGCTCCTGGGGGCCCAAGGGAGCTCCGTTTCCCGACGCCCATTCACTAGTCACTAGGTTAAAACATTCAGGCCCTGGGCCCCTGATGTTTTGTCCCAGGCCCCGAATGTCCTGCCTGCCTGCTAGATACAACTGTATTGCCGTACACAGAATGGCAATACAATTGAATCTAATATACACTGTCTGGGAAGAGGTGAAGGACCTGTGGTGACATCACAGGTCATGTGATCAGCAAAACAGGCTGTGATAGGATGACCTGGATGATGTCACCATCATGTGACCAGTGCAGGATTGGACCGGAGTGAATAGGAGAAGGAGCCTAATGCTGATGTCTGTACATGAGGAGAGGTAAGTGAAGGGAGAGGCAGAGGAATGCTGGGAGTTGTAGTTATTTAACTAGGATGTATGTTGGGGCTGAAGGGAGGGATGTTATTGACATGGAACTGTGTGCTTGAGGTGGCTGGGGGAGGGAGAGATGTTATTTACATGGGACTGTATGTTGAATGTGGATGGTGGGGGGGATGATGTTTATGTACATGGGACTTAATGTTTAGGCTACGTTCACACTTGGGTTTGGGGATCCGCTTGTGAGATCCGTTTCAAGGCTCTCACAAACAGCCCCAAATGCATCAGTTTAACCCCAATGCATTCTGAATGGATGCGGATCCATTCAGAATACATTCGTACGGCCCCCCGTTCCGTTTTGGAGGCGGACCCCAAAATGCTGCAAGCAGCGTTTTTGTGTCCGCATGGCCTTGCGGAGCCAAACGGATCCGTCCTGACTTACAATGTAAGTAAATAGGAACGGATCCCTTTGCATTGACACAAAATGGTGCAATTGTAAACGGATCCGTCCCCCATTGACTTTCAATGTAAGTCAGGACGGATCCGTATTGGGACTTAGAAATTCAAATCTAATACAAACGAATCGGTCCTGAACGGATGCATTAGTTTGTATTATCGGTGCGGATCAGTCCTGTACAAGTACACGACAGATCCGCACGAACGCAAGTGTGAAAGTAGCCTTAGGGGGTGATGTTTACATGGGACTGTGCGTTGGAGGCGGCTGGGGAGGAGGTGATGTTATTTACATGGGAATGTAAGGTGGAGGGAGGATTATAACTGCAGGGGGCACTGCAGATCCAGGGGACATTATAGGTGGTCTTATTACTACTGGGGGCTCTATAGGAGGGTCTTATAGATCCGCCTTATATCTAGTAAGCGCACTATGGGGGCCTTATTACTACTGAGGGGTCTGTAGGGAGCTTTATTACCACTGGGGGAACAATAGGGGGCCTTATTTCTACTGGGGGCTCAGTGAGGGTATTATTAATATGGGAGGGCTCATCTAATAATGGGGGCATTGTTGAGGGAGGAGCATTATCACGGTTGGGGCAGTGTTACTTATGAGGGCATTCTAGAAGGGAATTACTATTGGTGGGACTATGAGGAGCACTATTACTATGGGGGGCAGTAATGTTTCTTCAGGATAGTATTTGGGGGTATTGGGGGGGGGGGCAGGGGCGTAACTAAAGGCTCGTGGGCTCCGGTGCAAGAGTTCAGCTTGGGCCCCCCTTCCCTCAGTGCTTTGTGTGTCTTATGTGGCACAAGTGTCTTTGGGCCCCTTCAGGCTCCTGGGCCCGGTAGCGACTGCTACCTCTGCACCCCCTATAGCTACACCCCGGGGGGGGGGGGGGGGGGGTACAGCAAGCAGCAGGATAACACTGTGGGGACTCCAGTTGGGGGATAATGATAGAATGTGAGGAATCTAAGATATCTGTGTGTCACATTCTGCAGAGACGAGGCGGCTGAGAGAAGTTGTCCAGACCGAGTGGAGAAGATGATGAGAGCGAAGATCTACAGAGAGGATGATGACAGAGAGGAGACGTCACCTGGAGGCCCTGGACGTGACAGGTAAGTGCTGCTGTATAGCAAGTACAGCAAAGTGGGGGGGGGGGGGGCGGGATCCAGGGGGCCCAAGTAAATTCTTGCCCAGGGTCCAATCAATATTAAAGACGGCCCTGCACCCGCCTGATGCCACACCTGCTGCCACATGCTCCTACAGCCACCCACCATCTTTAGCTGGTACTGGTATTGCCCCCCACCTCCCTACTATGTCACTGTGATTAAATGGCCAAAGAGAAAGGGGGAGAAGGCGCTCATAAGTGGTGGAGGACAAGATATGTTGTTATCTGCACCTAGCCAGGGTGAGTGGTTACTACTCACCTTGGTTTGGTTGTACTTTATGTAGTACAATTCCGATGGAGGTAAAATCGTAGGGGTGATCTGGGTTGGTGCAGCCGAATATCGTCCAAGTTGACCATGGGCGGGAGCCAAGCCGCCACTTTGGTGCGTATTGTGGTATTTGGGGGGAGCTCGTCTGCACTAGGTTCGTGCGGTGAGCGGATGGACACAAGGCGCAATTCACAACCCAGTTGAGGATACTAAATTTATTTTATTTTTTTTGGTATGCAAAGACGACGCGTTTCGGGGTACGCAGACCCCTTTATCAAGTCTGTATCCTTGTCACCGTAGGCTAAATGGAGGTCACTCTTGTTGGAGATCCCTTTTGGGGGGTGTATGGCGGTCCGCACTGCTTGATGATGCGGCCGATGAGTGTCCTCCTATGGTAGCGCTTCTGCACGTGTAGCCTGCAGGCTACCTCCATTTAGCCTACGGTGACAAGGATACAGACTTGATAAAGGGGTCTGCGTACCCCGAAACGCGTCGTCTTTGCATACCAAAAAAAAATAAAATATATTTCGTATCCTCAACTGGGTTGTGAATTGCGCCTTGTGTCCATCCGCTCACCGCACGAACCTAGTGCAGACGAGCTCCCCCCCAAATACTACTATGTTACTGGGCCACTCTGTGGTCTCCTCTTGCTGCTGCACACCTCACCACTATGTCACTGGGCCACTCTGTGGTCTCTTCATGCTGCTGCCACCTCACCACTCTGTGGTCTCCACATTCTGCTGCCATCTCACCACTCTGTGGTCTCCACATTCTGCTGCCATCTCACCACTCTGTGGTCTCCACATTCTGCTGCCACATCACCACTCTGTGGTCTCCTCATGCTGCTGCCAACTCACCACTATGTCACTGGGCCACTCTGTGGTCTCTTCATGCTGCTGCCACCTCACCACTCTGTGGTCTTCACATGCTGCTGCCAGCTCACCACTATGTCACTGGGCCACTCTTTGGTCTCCTCATGCTGATGCCACCTCACCACTCCATGATTTGGCCACTAGTTTGCCCTTTTGGCCTGGTTGACATAATCATTTATTTGACCTATCTTCTGATCTGTCAGAAGGAAGGTAAAATGAGACGCACAACGGATCCCGTCTATGTAGCAGCTGTAAGGCCTGTATGACGTGGTCCCTATTTTGCATCAGAATTGGCTTATGATTTGGTAGCCAAAAGCAGTAGTGGGTATAAAACACAGATGACGTGAAAATATTCCATCCACGTGTCATCTCTGTTTTGGATCCACTCCTGTATTTTTGGACGGATCAGAGGAAGGGCAAAATAACTTCAACACAAACTTACTGCTGACTCCCTCTCCACGCTGTCGGGGGCTCTATTTGTATAAGAGTTTAATAGAACAGGTTCTGTAGACATCTATGTGGAGTCAGCTGACAGCGGTGTAAAAGGCGTGCGCTTCTTCTTGGCGCTAACATCGACCTGTAAGGCTGAGTTCACACTTCACTTATTTGGGCAGTCACGGGGCCAAAACTGACCAAATAACTCAAGTGTGCAGTGATTCTAAGAGCGACGCCTGTCATCTGCATGTCATACGGACTCACAGTATAATTTCACTACCACAGCAGACTCCCTATGTGTGTTACTGCAAGGCACAGTGTTCTACACCGCTATACAGGCACAGTGTTCTACACCGCTATACAGGCACAGTGTTCTACACCACTATACAGGCACAGTGTTCTACACCGCTATACAGGCACAGTGTTCTACACCGCTATACAGGCACAGTGTTCTACACCACTATACAGGCACAGTGTTCTACACCACTATACAGGCACAGTGTTCTACACCGCTATACAGGCACAGTGTTCTATACCGCTATACAGGCACAGTGTTCTACACCACTATACAGGCACAGTGTTCTACACCGCTATACAGGCACAGTGTTCTACACCGCTATACAGGCACAGTGTTCTACACCACTATACAGGCACAGTGTTCTACACCACTATACAGGCACAGTGTTCTACACCGCTATACAGGCACAGTGTTCTACACCGCTATACAGGCACAGTGTTCTACACCACTATACAGGCACAGTGTACTACACCGCTATACAGGCACAGTGTTCTACACCGCTATACAGGCACAGTGTTCTACACCACTATACAGGCACAGTGTTCTACACCGCTATACAGGCACAGTGTACTACACCGCTATACAGGCACAGTGTTCTACACCGCTATACAGGCACAGTGTTCTACACCGCTATACAGGCACAATGTTCTACACCACTATACAGGCACAGTGTTCTACACCGCTATACAGGCACAGTGTTCTACACCGCTATACAGGCACAGTGTTCTACACCGCTATACAGGCACAGTGTTCTACACCGCTATACAGGCACAGTGTTCTACACCGCTATACAGGCACAGTGTTCTACACCACTATACAGGCACAGTGTACTACACCGCTATACAGGCACAGTGTTCTACACCGCTATACAGGCACAGTGTTCTACACCGCTATACAGGCACAGTGTTCTACACCGCTATACAGGCACAGTGTACTACACCGCTATACAGGCACAGTGTTCTACACCGCTATACAGGCACAGTGTTCTACACCGCTATACAGGCACAGTGTTCTACACCGCTATACAGGCACAGTGTTCTACACCACTATACAGGCACAGTGTTCTACACCACTATACAGGCACAGTGTTCTACACCACTATACAGGCACAGTGTTCTACACCACTATACAGGCACAGTGTTCTACACCACTATACAGGCACAATGTTCTACACCACTATACAGGCACAGTGTTCTACACCGCTATACAGGCACAGTGTTCTACACCACTATACAGGCACAGTGTTCTACACCGCTATACAGGCACAGTGTTCTACACCGCTATACAGGCACAGTGTTCTACACCGCTATACAGGCACAGTGTTCTACACCGCTATACAGGCACAGTGTTCTACACCGCTATACAGGCACAGTGTTCTACACCGCTATACAGGCACAGTGTTCTACACCGCTATACAGGCACAGTGTTCTACACCGCTATACAGGCACAGTGTTCTACACCGCTATACAGGCACAGTGTTCTACACCGCTATACAGGCACAGTGTTCTACACCGCTATACAGGCACAGTGTTCTACACCACTATACAGGCACAGTGCTCTACACCGCTATACAGGCACAGTGTTCTACACCCCTATACAGGCACAGTGTTCTACACCGCTATACAGGCACAGTGTTCTACACCGCTATACAGGCACAGTGTTCTACACCGCTATACAGGCACAGTGTTCTACACCGCTATACAGGCACAGTGTTCTACACCGCTATACAGGCTCTGCAGCCAGGAAATAGCCGTTTTTTAACGCAATTCACCACAAATAAATTTGGGTCGAATTGAATCTTTTTGGCGAGCCGACCGAATCGAATTTTGGAGAAATTCGCTCATCTATACTCATAACACTGAGGTCACCCCAACTACCATCAGACAAGAGCCCCAACATCAGGGTGTGCCCTCCTATCGCTCCTAGGGAGCACCACTGTGAGGATTGCCAGTTACCAAATGCAAATAACTGTTGCAGCCAGAGCCACTACCACTCCCATTCTCAGCTCTGCTCCTCTGGGGCTTGGGGCACAGAGAATAGTAACCTTACAAAAACATTTTGTGTTATACCCTCTTCCCCAAACTAGCATTTAACTATAAGAGCCAGTTCACGTGGAATTTTTTGGCACAGATTATTGTGCATTACTGCCTAAAAATCATATAAAAAAAACTATCTCAAAACAGCTTCATGTGGAAAAAAGAAGCAGTGTGCCTAAAGTTAGGGAGGAATTTGCGCTTAATCTCCAATTTAATTTAATAGGAAGCATCTTTCCACATTTTCTGTGCATTTTTAGGTATGGATTTGTGCCAAACACCACGAGCTCAAAATGCAGTAAACACCCATTGGTTAAAAAAAGGGGGGGAAAAATGCATATAAATCGCTTGAAAATGTGAGAAAAAATTAGCAGAAAAAAAAAGCTTGGATTCCATGCTGAATTTTGTACGCAGATTTTTAAAATCCATTGTGTGAACGTACTGTAAAGGTGCATCTACAAGAGAAGGGGGTGCTGCAACTTGCAGTCCCCAGATTTCTGTGCAGTAAATCCACAGCGGTTTATGTACCGCAATACCCTGCGTGAAACCGCAGAAAATCCTTAGAAAAATCCGCCAGAAATTTGGGGGGACGTTTCCACAAACGGGGGTGGGGGTGGGGGGGGGGGAGGTTACAGGAATCTATAGTCAGTCTATAGTTTAGAGTCGTGAAGATGAGAATTGTAAGGAGAGCGGACATGTGGGAGTAAGGGGATCTCCCCCCTCCTGCAGCAGGAGTCTCCCAAGATAAGCAGCTCATAGATCATCCGGACTCCTTACAGTTTACAGACTGAGTGTTATGAGGGGGTCAACAGCCAAAGACACTCCACCCAAAGGTACCAGAACTGGCAGAAAGTCCAGTAACAAGACCGAAGCCAGTGTCTAGCACAGCAGAGAAAGATAAAGCAAGGGATTCCCGCCTGCCAGTTTACCGCAAAACCCGCTGGAGCCAAGAGAAAGACCACGTGTTGTCTGGATGTAAGTTTGTTCAAGTAAAGCTGTTGAACTTTATAAAGTCTGAACTCTTACTCCTTCAACTATCACTCTCCCCTTTATTGTTATGGAGCCTAACCGTGGGCAGCGACGGTAACCAGGTAGGAGCACCGCGACACACCAAACTAATAAGGCCGCATCACCACTCAGCATTCCTACAACCTGCGACATGATCCTCCCTGGGGGACAGCACGTTGCACATGCACTACTTTTGAGGTGTGGACCGTCAGAAGCCAAGTGAGTGGGTCAGCGTCTGCAGACGGCAGCCACACAGTCGGTGCCCATGCATTGCGGACCACAATTTGCGGTCTGCAGCATGGACACGGACACCGCACGTTTGTGTGGATGTGGCCTTAGGGTTACATGTTTTCCTACATCACTGTTCCAGGCCTTTGTCAAACACACTAATGACATCAGAGCGGATACTGATCTTTCCCAGGAAAACCTGATACATGCAGATACCAGAAGAAAACCTTATGTGTCCTATAATCAATAAAATTTCTGAAATATAAATAATTCCTCTGCACTGAGAGCGCCCCGTGTACAGATATACACAGTATATATACAATGGTGTACAGACAAGTTCCCCCTATACAGCTGTGTACAGATCAGTCTTCCATATACAGTTGTGTACAGAAAAGGATGCCCTATACAGTTGTGTACAGAACAGTGTCCCCTATACAGCTGTGTACAGATAAGTGTTCTCTAGACAGTTGTTTACAGATAAGGATGCCCTATAAAGCTGTGTACAGATATACACATTATATATACAGTTGTGTACAGACAAGTGCCCCTATACAGCTGTGTACAGATAAGCGCCCCCTATACAGCTGTGTACAGATAAGTGTTCTATAAACAGTTGTGTACGGATAAGGACGCCCTATACAGCTGTGTACAGATATACACATTATATATACAGTTGTGTACAGAGTACAGATAAGTGCCCCCTGTACAGCTGTGTACAGACAAGTTCCCTCTATACAGCTGTGTACAGACAAGTTCCCTCTATACAGCTGTGTAAAGACAAGTTCCCTCTATAGAGCTGTGTCCAGACAAGTGCCCTCTATACAGCTGTGTACAGACAAGTGCCCTCTATACTACTGTGTACAGACAAGTGCCCTCTATACAGCTGTGTACAGACAAGTGCCCTCTATACAGCTGTGTACAGAGAAGTGCCCTCTATACAGCTGTGTCCAGACAAGTGCCCTCTATACAGCTGTGTACAGAGAAGTGCCCTCTATACAGCTGTGTACAGACAAGTGCCCTTTATACAGCTGTGTACAGACAAGTGCCCTCTATACAGCCGTGTACAGACAAGTTCCCTCTATACAGCTGTGTACAGACAAGTGCCCTCTATACAGCCGTGTACAGACAAGTGCCCTCTATACAGTTGTGTACAGACAAGTGCCCTCTATACAACTGTGTACAGACAAGTTCCCTCTATACAGCCATGTACAGAGAAGTTCCCTCTATACAGCTGTGTACAGACAAGTGCCCTCTATACAACTGTGTACAGACAAGTGCCCTCTATACAGCTGTGTACAGACAAGTTCCCTCTATACAGCTGTGTACAGACAAGTTCCCTCTATACAGCTGTGTACATGCTAGGGCCCTCTATACAGCTGTGTACAGACAAGTGCCCCTATACAGCTGTGTACAGAAAAGTTCCCTCTATACAGCTGTGTACAGACAAGTGCCCTCTATACAGCTGTGTACAGAAAAGTGCCCTCTATACAGTTGTGTACAGACAAGCGCCCTCTATACAGCTGTGTACAGACAAGTGCCCTCTATACAGCTGTGTACAGACAAGTGCCCTCTATACAGTTTTGTACAGACAAGTGCCCTCTATACAGCTGTGTACAGACAAGTGCCCCCTATACAGCTGTGTACAGATAAGTGTTCTATAGACAGTTGCGTACAGATAAGGACGCCCTATACAGCCGTGCACAGATATACACAGTATATATACAGTTGTGTACAGATAACTTCCCTCTATACAACTGTGTACAGATAGGCGCCCCATATACCGCTTTGTACAAATAAGCACCCCATATACTGCAGTGTACAGATAATTGCTCCCTATACAATTGTGTACAGATACGTGCTTCCTATACAGCTGTGTACAGATAAGCACCCCTTATACAGCTGTGTGCAGTAGTATCATTACAGCGGGGCACACAGGTTTCATGGGTAGTACTCACCTATACAGACAGCAGTCGGTGTCCAGTCGTCCCGCTCTCCATTATTCATACATTGTATTCTGTCCGATGAGGGATAATATCCAGGTTTACACTGTAACGTCACCTCCTCAGACGG
This sequence comes from Bufo bufo, assembly GCF_905171765.1. NCBI lineage: Eukaryota > Metazoa > Chordata > Amphibia > Anura > Bufonidae > Bufo > Bufo bufo. Next base: position 4,280,097 of record NC_053390.1, read on the forward strand.
GTCATAATATTCTTTGGACAGTGAGATCTTCTCCAGGTTACTTATTGAGGGTTTTTTACATCGTTCTGGAGAATAAAAGGAAAAGATCAGTCTAGAAAATATAATGAAATCCACGTACAGAACGACCAGGATGTGAGGAGCTCAGTCTTATAACACCCGAGTACCTGACATTATACAGTGCAGAGATACACTTAGATGTAGATTGTAAGCTCTCGGGGGCAGAGTCCTGTCCATTCTATATCCATATGTTAACAATTTCATGCTTATTGCATTTGTATTGTTTGATATTGTTTGTGTATGCTGCTCTTGATGTACAGTACCATGAAATTACTGTCACTATCAAATAAATAATAATCAAGTGCCAAGTATACAGCCGTGTACAGACAAGTGCCCTCTATACAGCCGTGTACAAACAAGTGCCCTCTATACGGCCGTGTACAGACAAGTGCCCTCTATACGGCCGTGTACAGACAAGTGCCCTCTATACAGCTGTGTACAGACAAGTGCCCTCTATACGGCCGTGTACAGACAAGTGCCCTCTATACAGCTGTGTACAGACAAGTGCCCTCTATACAGCCGTGTACAAACAAGTGCCCAGTATACAGCTGTGTACAGACAAGTGCCCTCTATACAGCTGTGTACAAACAAGTGCCCAGTATACAGCTGTGTACAGACAAGTGCCCCCTATAGAGCTGTGTACAAACAAGTGCCCAGTATACAGCTGTGTACAGACAAGTGCCCTCTATACAGCCGTGTACAAACAAGTGCCCTCTACACGGCCGTGTACAGACAAGTGCCCTCTATACAGCTGTGTACAGACAAGTGCCCTCTATACGGCCGTGTACAGACAAGTGCCCTCTATACAGCTGTGTACAGACAAGTGCCCTCTATACAGCTGTGTACAAACAAGTGCCCAGTATACAGCTGTGTACAGACAAGTGCCCTCTATACAGCTGTGTACAAACAAGTGCCCAGTATACAGCTGTGTACAGACAAGTGCCCCCTATACAGCTGTGTACAAACAAGTGCCCAGTATACAGCTGTGTACAGACAAGTGCCCCCTATACAGCTGTGTACAGACTAGTGCCCTCTATACAACTGTGTACAGACAAGTGCCCCATATACAGCTGTGTACAGACAAGTGCCCTCTATACAGCTGTGTACAGACAAGTGCCCCCTATACAGCTGTGTACAGACTAGTGCCCACTATACAGCTGTTTACAGACAAGTCCCCTTTATAGAGCAGTATACAGACTAGGGCTCTCTATACAGCTGTGTACAGATAATTGCCCTCTATACAGCTGTGTACAGAAAAGTGCCCCCTATACTGCTGTGTACAGATAATTTCCCTCTATACTGCTGTGTACAGACAAGTGCCCTCTATACAGCTGTGTACAGACAAGTGCCCTCTATACAACTGTGTACAGACAAGTGCCCTCTATACAGCTGTGTACAGACAAGTGCCCTCTATACAGCTGTGTACAGATAACTGCCCCTTATACAGCTGTGTACAGGCAAGTTCCCCATATACAGCTGTGTACAGATAACTGCCCCTTATACAGCTGTGTACAGACAAGTTCCCCATATACAGCTGTGTACAGATAACTGCCCCTTATACAGCTGTGTACAGACAAGTTCCCCATATACAGCTGTGTACAGACTAGGGCCCCTTATGCAGCTGTGTACAGACAAGCGCCCCCTATACAGCTGTGTACAGATAAGTGCCCTCTATACAGCTGTGTACAGACAAGTGCCCTCTATACAGCTGTGTACAGACAAGTGCCCTCTATTCAGCTGTGTACAGACAAGTGCCCTCTTTACAGCTGTGTACAGACAAGTGCCCTCTATACAGCTGTGTACAGACAAGTGCCCTCTATACAGCTGTGTACAGATAACTGCCCCTTATACAGCTGTGTACAGACAAGTTCCCCATATACAGCTGTGTACAGACAAGGGCCCCTTATGCAGCTGTGTACAGACAAGCGCCCCCTATACAGCTGTGTACAGATAAGTGCCCCCTATACAGCTGTGTACAGACAAGTGCACCTTATACAGCTGTGTACAGACAAGCGCCCAGTATACAGCCGTGTACAGACAAGTGCCCTCTATACAGCCGTGTACAAACAAGTGCCCTCTATACGGCCGTGTACAGACAAGTGCCCTCTATACGGCCGTGTACAGACAAGTGCCCTCTATACAGCTGTGTACAGACAAGTGCCCTCTATACGGCCGTGTACAGACAAGTGCCCTCTATACAGCTGTGTACAGACAAGTGCCCTCTATACAGCTGTGTACAGACAAGTGCCCTCTATACAGCTGTGTACAAACAAGTGCCCAGTATACAGCTGTGTACAGACAAGTGCCCTCTATACAGCTGTGTACAAACAAGTGCCCAGTATACAGCTGTGTACAGACAAGTGCCCCCTATAGAGCTGTGTACAAACAAGTGCCCAGTATACAGCTGTGTACAGACAAGTGCCCCCTATACAGCTGTGTACAGACTAGTGCCCTCTATACAACTGTGTACAGACAAGTGCCCCATATACAGCTGTGTACAGACAAGTGCCCTCTATACAGCTGTGTACAGACAAGTGCCCCCTATACAGCTGTGTACAGACTAGTGCCCACTATACAGCTGTTTACAGACAAGTCCCCTTTATAGAGCAGTATACAGACTAGGGCTCTCTATACAGCTGTGTACAGATAATTGCCCTCTATACAGCTGTGTACAGAAAAGTGCCCCCTATACAGCTGTGTACAGATAATTTCCCTTTATACTGCTGTGTACAGACAAGTGCCCTCTATACAGCTGTGTACAGACAAGTGCCCTCTATACAGCTGTGTACAGACAAGTGCCCTATTTACAGCTGTGTACAGACAAGTGCCCTCTATACAGCTGTGTACAGACAAGTGCCCTCTATACAGCTGTGTACAGATAACTGCCCCTTATACAGCTGTGTACAGGCAAGTTCCCCATATACAGCTGTGTACAGATAACTGCCCCTTATACAGCTGTGTACAGACAAGTTCCCCATATACAGCTGTGTACAGACTAGGGCCCCTTATGCAGCTGTGTACAGACAAGCGCCCCCTATACAGCTGTGTACAGATAAGTGCCCCCTATACAGCTGTGTACAGACAAGTGCCCCTTATACAGCTGTGTACAGACAAGCGCCCTCTATACAGCCGTGTACAGACAAGTGCCCTCTATACAGCTGTGTACAGACAAGTGCCTTCTATACAGCTGTGTACAGACAAGTGCCAGCTATATAACTGTGTACAGACAAGTGCCCCCTATACAGCTGTATACAGACAAGTGCCCTCTATACAGCTGTGTACAGACAAGTGCCCTCTGTTCAGCTGTGTACAGACAAGTGCCCTCTGTTCAGCTTTGTACAGATAACCTCCCCCTATGTAGTCGTGTACAGATAAGTGCCCTCTATAAAGCCATGTACAGATAAGTACCCCCTATACAGCTGTGTACATACAAGTGCGCCCTTACAGCAGTGTAGAGACTAGGGCCCCCTATACAGCTGTGTAAATAGAAGTGCCCCATATACAGCTGTGTACAGACAATTGCCCTCTATACAGCTGTGTACAGACAATTGCCCTCTATACAGCTGTGTACAGACAAGTGCCCCGTATACAGCTGTTTACAGACAATTGCCCTCTATACAGCTGTGTACAGACAATTGCCCTCTATACAGCTGTGTACAGACAAGTGCCCCGTATACAGCTGTTTACAGACAATTGCCCTCTATACAGCTGTGTACAGATAAGCGCCCCCCTCTACAGCTGTATACAAACAAGTGCCCTCTATATAACTGTGAACATACAAGCTCCCCCTATACAGCTGTGTACAGACAAGTGCCCCGTATACAGCTGTGTACAGACAAGTGCCCTCTGTACAGCTGTGTACAGATAACTGCCCCCTATACAGCTGTGAACCGAGGGCAAGGCAGGAGGCTTGGGCTCCGCAACCGGAAAAAAAACCACACGCAGTGGTCAAGTTCAAGAAATATGCATTTACTACAGGTTAATAAAGGCAAGTTAAAGGTAAAAGAACAGGGAGAAGGAGAAGCAAAATACACAGTAAAGCATGAACAATTCAAGGCAGGTTCTGCAATAGTTTCCACTTTTACTACGCCCGCTTCTGCAGTACGGACACTGAATGAAAAATATTCCCAAAACTATCCCTAACTTCACAGTTGGGTGCGCACCCCCTTTATCCCAGTGGTCCAAATGGACCGCTTACAGTCCGTAGAAGTGCGCGGTGGGGCCCAATGTCGTTCCTTTCTTTGATAGCGAATAGAGTTGGGCACAAATATTCGAATCGCAAATTTTAATCGCGAATATCGCCACTTTGAGAATTCACGAAGATTTAGAATATAGTGCTATATATTCGTATTCGCAAATATTCTAGATTTTTTTCATTTGAACCCATGATCCCTCCGTGCTTTTTGCCTGTGGGTCAATGAGAAGGCTGCAATGTCTTTCTTTGTCTGCGCTTAGCAACATCTCTAGCAACCAATAGGAAAGTTGCCGACCGCTTACTATATAAGAACCTCCCCAGCAGCCTTTTTCTAAAGTTTTTTGCAGTTCTGAGAGAGAGAGCAGTGACATTGCTGTGTCATTACATTAGACAGTTAGCTTATATATATAATACAGATAGTTAGTGGGAGATAGTCAGTGTAGGTTATATCCTGATATATATAATACAGATAGTCAGTGTAGGTTATATCCTGATATATATAATACAGATAGTCAGTGTAGGTTATATCCTGATATACATAATACAGATAGTGAGTGTAGGTTATATCCTGATATATATAATACAGATAGTCAGGGTAGGTTATATCCTGATATGTATTAAGGCAGATTGCCTGGATTTGTGGGAGGGGCTGAGGTCCGCCTCCAGCCTATTTAGGGCACTCCCCTTACCTGGCTCCTGCATCATTGAGGTCTGAGCTTTGAGAGAGGAGGTCGCTTGTGGAGTTCCTGGAGAGTTGCCTGCGAGTCGCTGAATTCCTGGGAGTTTTTTCGTTGCCATCAGTTCTGGATTTGGAGCATTTCGGTTCCATTTTTCCGGCTTTACTCAGGTTCACTGTGGGTCACGTTTGCCCGTTAAACTGCGAGTCATCCATACGGTGCAGCCGGGGCCTCACGGTTGCCCCCTGTACCGGTTCATTTCACCAAACGCTGCACCAATGTCACTGTTTTCTCATACAAGTCACCAGTATTTCATTTCTGTCACGCCTTGTTCAGGCACAATTTGTCTACATGGTACCACCATTCCGGTCAGCACCCCTGCGGCAGGCATGCAGTCGTTTCCTGGGCAATCCCCCATTTCTGTTCATTTCATTTCACCGAATGCTGCAAATGTCACGGCTTTCTCGCCCAGGTCACCAGCATTTCATTTCTGTCATGTCTTGTTCATGCGTAAATTTATCTGCACCGTATCACCACTCCGGTCGACACCCCTGCGGCTGCAGGCAGTGGTTTCTGAGTCATCCACACGGTACAGCCGGGGCCTCACGGTTGCCCCTGTACCGGTTCATTTCTTTTTCATCATACGCTGCACCAATGTCACGGTTTTCTTATACAAGTCACCAGTATTCATTTCTGTCACGCCTTGTTCATGCGCAATTTGTCCACACCGTACTACCATTCCGGTCAACACCTCTGCAGCATGCGGCAAGGTTTCTGGCCTAATCCCCCATTTCTGTTTCATTTCATAGACGCTGCGCTAATGTCACGGCTTTCTCACAGTCACCAGCATCTCTTTTTGTCATGTCTCGTTCAGCAATCTTCCCACAGGCACAACACTGCGGTCAGCCCCCCTGGGGTCCAGGCTCGTTCCCCATTTCTTTTTCAGTCCATATCACCCCACAATCATCCACATTCATGCCCCCCCCCCCCTCCTCATGTTCATGTGCACGGCTGCAGGAGCACAAATGCGTATGAGTCATCCATACGGTACAGCAGGGCCTCACGGTTGCCCCTGTACCGGTTCATGTCATCAATACGCACCAATGTCACGGTTTTCATGCAAGTCACCAGCATTCATTTCTGTCACACCTGTTTCATGCATATTCATTCACAAACCGCACCACCATTCCGGTCAACAGCTCTGGCAGCATGCGACCAATGGTTCGTGGATTAAATCCCCCCCTTTTTTTTTCCATGGTTCTTCTCACACACACTGCATCCATGTCACGGCTGCTCGCAGCAATCACCGGCAGCTCATTGCTCATGCCTATTCTGGCGTCTCCCCACAGGACCGTCACTCCGGTCAGCCCCCTGATGGTTCCAGCCCCATTCCCCATTTCTGGGTTTTCACCCCTCAAACATCCAACATTCATGCCCCCCCCCCTCTCCTCCCCTCCCCTACCCTCCTCGTTTTCCAGGTACACAGCACAGGGGCCAGCTGCGGTACACCCGGCACACCCCCCATTCATTTCAAACTTCACTGGGCTTGCCGCGGCGCGGACATCCCCTCCCCACCGCCTCCTGCCTGTTTGCCACTCCTCCTGCCGCGCGGCCGATGGCGCCCGGCCGCGTCCTGGGGCCTGGTCTGCGCATGCGCGGCCGGGGTTCTGCGCATGCGCAGAGATTTCATCGGCGCATGCGCGGTGTCCCGGCGGCCGTGGGGGGACTCCGGACGAATGGGTTCAAAAATAAATGGCTTTCATTTTTTCTATGCTCCAAAATGTCACTCCTTACGAACAGTCACATAATCCTCCAAGCATGTTCCACATGATTCATTTTCACTTCACCAACAACGTTCATGGCCCCCCCCCCCCCCCCCCCCGGTCATTTAGGTGCGCTGTCACGGGGGCCAGCGGCGGTGCAACCTGCACCCCCCCCCCCCCCATTCATTTCACCTCCACTGGGCTTACCGCTGCCCTGACATCCCCTCCCCACCACCTCCTGCCTGGTTACCGCTCCTCCTGCCGCGCGGCCGATGGCGCCCGGCCGCGTCCTGGTGCCTGGTCTGCGCGGTGTCCCGGCGGCCGTGCGTGCCGCTTCTGTTGCGGGGGGGTGCCGTCGGACGGCAGGGGAGCCTTCCAGCACGCCCCTTACAGTCATATAACACCCCAGCAGCCCACACAAAGAAAAGAAAAATAAATAAATAAAAAAACGCCATCAAACACCTTTTGGCATAAACATGAAGATTATAAGCCAGGCCCTCTTGTCCAAAATCAATGCATGATCTTATAAATGCTCTTCTGGCTGAAAGGGCATAACTTCCCATACACACACTCAGCTGCAAAGAGACTGTCTCAAAAGGGTTCTTCACCTTTTTTGCTAACAATGATCTACCCTTTGGATAGGTCATCAGCTAAAAAAAAAAAAAAAAAAAAAAATTAATAATGGAAGCACTGGGGGGAGGAGTCATCGTCTGGTCATCCGGAAAAAAAAAAATATATATATATATATATTATAATTGTTTCATCATAATCAATAAATAGGTGGGAATTGCAGGGACACGGTCCAAAGGTTCCATTAAATTGCCGGCACGCGCTTTCCGCCTGGGCATGGCCACACGGCACGCACTGGTCTCTTTTCACACCAGGCGCAAGCTGTCGTTTCATGAACAACCGCCATGATCCTCCCGGTCGTGTATATGTACCATATGCATTTGCACATTTCATCACACTATTTTATGTCTACCCTCCCCCTTTCTTTTTTCAGGCGGTCAACCTATATTGTATTTTGCACTACCATGTATCCGGAGAATTTTTCTTACCACCAGGTACGTTCACCTGCTCATTAACAAAAGTCTTCCTTACATTTCGAATAATCCCGTTAGGGTCAGCGTGCTGGCTTTAGGGGCACCATCATCCCACTAGGTTACCCCCTTCTTGGCTTCGCCAGCAGTTAGTGGTCCCGCGAGGCCGACACCCCGCCTCAAACGTACAGAGGCACCCGCCCAACACGCCACCTCGTTAGTAAGCCGCCTCGCGTGTTGCATAGAGAGGGCCTCACCTGTCACTCCCTTCCCCTAGTCCTGTCTTACAGTCACCGAGAGGCCAACGCTCCTGCCACTACCACAAGTGGCCTCATTAACCCCTCGCGCCAAATCATAGGTAGAGCCTCTCAAGCCGCTTGGCAATTAGCAGGGCCTCATCTGTCACCATGCAAGTATAATTTTTTCGCCGTCCGGCCTAGCTAGCCAGCACGATCCTGTGTTTCCCCAAGCTAATCAACTGTTTTGTTTTACTATGTCTCTGGAAGGGAAGGAGAACTTCTCCCTACCTGGCACCCCTGCTAGATCCGTCACTGCTAGCCAGGGAGACGGTCTAGCCAGTCCAGCACCCATCAGATCCTGGGCAATCCCGCGCATAACGATTGAGTCAAGGTGACGGCATGTTCCCTTCCCCGCCACGGCGAGGGAAGCAGAGCTTTTCCGGCTGCTGCGCACGCCAATCGATAACAGGGAGGCAGGGGAGGACCTAGCCAGTCCAGCACAGGGGATATACATACCATGCTGTCCTCCCTAAATGTCATCCATGTCTAAAGTCAACGCCAGGTTGGAGAGGCTGGAATCGGTCACTGCGACCCTCTCCTTGGCGGGGCCACCACCGGCCGGATTGCCAGTGATCACGTCGACCGTTAGCCTGGAGGACCAAGAAGTCAGCCCGACGCACATAATACCGGAGGAGGAACCGGGGGTACCCATCGCCACCAAGAAGACAGAAGGGCCAGACACGGTCATCACCTTTCCTGGGTACCCAGTTGGATTCAGCCAGTTTGCCATCCGGGAAGATCCAGGACATTCTCGCCCACATAGGCAACTACCTTCAACTCGGCACCGGCAACCGCAAAGAACTGCAGTCCCTGCTGGGCTCCCTGATCTTTGCCATGCGCATCCACCTCAGTGTCGCTCATTTATATCACGGCTTCTGCACCTCTCCCCTTTTCCTACACGACTCGCACAGGTTGTCCCTGGATGCCCACGCTGCAGGCAGGTCTGGGCATGTGGGGGAGATTTCTGTCCACCTGGAATGGCGGGAGCTTGTTTCTCCCTCAGCCGTCGGACTCTTCCCCCTCTATCTGGTCAGATGCGGCATCTACCACAGGCTTCGCGGCCATTTTTGGGAACGATTGGCTGTGGGGCAGCTGGCCTCCTGCGGTCCGGGGTTTGGAAGGATTCTCCACTGCCTCAGCGCTTTTCAAGATCTACCCCATCGTGGCGGCGGCCGTAGCGTGGGGTCATTCATGGGCAACATGTCGGTCCGGTGCTATTCAGACAACCATACGACCTGCCAGTTCATCAACAGGATTGTTTCAAATCTCTCACAATCGTGAGGTTTCTGCGGAGACTTCCTTGGTTGGCCGCTTGCAATATTTTCTTCTTGCATTGTTTCCATGTCCCGGGGGTGGGCAATACGGCAGCTGACAGTCTGTCTCGCGTCAAATTTCAGGCATTTCATCAAGCTCTCCCATCAGCGTTACCCACGGCCTCCATCACTCCATCATTTCAAACAGCTCATTCTGGATTAGAAGGCATCATGCGGCATAGCCAGTCTTTGTCCCGCTTAGCACTATCAGACGATACACATAGAACATACGACAGAGCGTTCACACTATTCAACAGGTCCTGTTGGAACACAACATCACGCACCCTTTTTGTCATGACGTCTCTTCCGGGTTTGGCTTCTTTTTGCCACCTCAAACTCATGTCATACAACACCATCAAACCATATCTCACTGGCATTTCAACATCATATGCTAATCATACACCCCAATAACATCAGCTTCATGTCCTCGCACCAGATCAAATCCATACTCAGAGGTATTCAGGAAACGGAACCCGCACGTCCAGCCCAGAGGCTACCCATAATCAATCATATTTTCAAAGCATTATCCGACTTACTGGACGCCACGCCTCTGGAAACAGATACCAACTCCATCATCAATACGGCATTTACTTGACCTTCTACGGATTCCTGAGTTCCGGGAAATTCCCTACAGCCTCCACGACCCGAACCTCACCTTGTCTTCTTGTCTCCCACTTGTCAAAACACATGGTTCACTACATCCTGTCCTTACCTCACTCCAAGAATAGTCAGCACTTACCCGTCAACATTTCATATTACCCCACGCACAACAGATGGTGTCCAGTCAGGGTCCTGGATGCTCACAATCAGCGTCACAAGTTCTACCCTCTCAACCGCTACTTCAACTACATGGTTCGGTACTCACCACCTTCATGACCCATGTCGGGTCATCCCTCACACAACTAGGCCTCAACGCAGCCAACTACTCAGGGCACTCCTTTCGCATTGGAGCCACGTCCACGGCCTCCAGTGCCAACATCCTCACTCATGGCATCAGGGGATTGGGGCGCTGGGAGTCATCCGCTTACGCGCAATACATTCCCCAATCCAACACAAGAGTTTAAGAGTGGCTTTCCAAAACATGTCGGGTTAAGCTATTGATACATCAATTGGCTACAATAAACTGGTTATTTCCATTTTTGCCCTCTTCTTTCTCGGGCCTACCTCATCCTCGGTTTCGGCACACCACAACCGACTGCACTCATTCCCTGCTTTCCCAGGGCTCTTCACTGTACTACCGTGAGCCCCTTACACAAGTATTAAGGCAGATTGCCTGGATTTGTGGGAGGGGCTGAGGTCCGCCTCCAGCCTATTTAGGGCACTCCCCTTACCTGGCTCCTGCATCATTGAGGTCTGAGCTTTGACCCTCCCACCACTCCACTCATTTACAACTCATTTCTTCCATATCTTTTCCTTGGGTAGGCCCTCTTCTTTCTCAGGCCTACCTCATCCTCGGTTTCGGCACACCACAACCGACTACACTCATTCCCTGCTTTCCCAGGGCTCTTCACTGTACTACCGTAAGCCCCTTACACAAATATAATACAGAAAGTCAGTGTAGGTTATATCCTGATATATATAATACAGATAGTCAGTGTAGGTTTGTGACAAACTGCCATTTGCCACTGGGCATTGTAGAGGACTTATGGCTGGCCTCCTTCCCTACGACTATGGCCCCGGGACATGTTGCCCTTCAGGAACAGTGACAGAACTGTGCCGCATGTCTGGACTGTTGGTGGGACCGAACGCGGTCAGCGGTGTATGCTGGGGATTCTGTGGAGCTGGAATCGGATGCGCGGATACACGAACGCCGCTGACCCTTACCTTCTGCCATACTGAACTTTCAGCTCCAGAGACTAAGTCCCGTTCGAAGATGGGACTTAGTCATTTTTCTGTATGGAATTGACCGACCGCACAGCCCAAATCTATGGAACTGTTTTGGGCAGGAAGTTGTGCTTGCGGTCGGTCATAAAAGACTTCCACTAAACTTTTGATCCGCTGGAGGGATTTGTGTGATTTTTGGAAGTGTTTATGTTTGATGTATGCAGAGTTTAAATATGTAATTTTTATGGAGATGGAATGTATGGTTTTAAAGTTACAGTGTATGTTTAAAAACTGTATTTTTACTGTCTGTGATAGATATGTTAATCCATAATTGTATCCCAGACAGAAGGGAGGATTTTGTGTATTCGGGTGGGGATTCCTCTCCTATTGTTCCCACATGTGTATTGGTGATCTCCCTTTGTCCTAGGAGATAATTGAATTGCACTTCGGGTGTCTCCAGGCAGAGAGGAGGAGACCATGATGCATTGTGGGGACCTGCATAAATACGGGCGGGTAACCCTCAATAAAGAGTTCATGTTCAGTTCATGTTTTGCTAACCCTTCAAAACGCAGCCTCGTCTCGTTATTGGAGGGAATTGCTGCATCACGCTGGGGATTGCTATGCTCTGCATATTCCCTGGAGGAGAGATCTTTCCCACACGGTCCTGAATGCTGGAGGTTCATTAAGGGTGGAAGGAAGACGGCGCGGCTCCAGTTCAGCTACGGCGGTTGTGGAGTCTGCGGTGGTTGTGGTGTCCAGTGCGGTGCTTGTGGTCCTCGGCGCAAGCTAGGAAGCGTCCATTAACGGAAGCGGATCCGTTACAAGGTTATATCCTGATATATATAATACAGATAGTCAGTGTAGGTTCTATCCTGATATATATAATACAGATAGTCAGTGTAGGTTCTATCCTGATATATATAATACAGATAGTCAGTGTAGGTTCTATCCTGATATATATAATACAGATAGTCCGTGTAGGTTATATCCTGATATATATAATACAGATAGTCAGTGTAGGTTATATCCTGATATATAATACAGATAGTCAGTGTAGGTTATATCCTGATATACATAATACAGATAGTCAGTGTAGGTTATATCCTGATATATATAATACAGATAGTCAGGGTAGGTTATATCCTGATATATATAATACAGATAGTCAGGGTAGGTTATATCCTGATATATATAATACAGATAGTCAGTGTAGGTTATAGCCTGATATATATAATACAGATAGTCAGTGTAGGTTATATCCTGATATATATAATACAGATAGTCAGGGTAGGTTATATCCTGATATATATAATACAGATAGTCAGTGTAGGTTATAGCCTGATATATATAATACAGATAGTCAGTGTAGGTTATATCCTGATATATATAATACAGATAGTCAGGGTAGGTTATATCCTGATATATATATACAGATAGTCAGTGTAGGTTATATCCTGATATACATAATACAGATAGTCAGTGTAGGTTATATCCTGATATATATAATACAGATAGTCAGTGTAGGTTATATCCTGATATATATAATACAGATAGTCAGTGTAGGGTATATCCTGATATATATAATACAGATAGTCAGTGTAGGTTATATCCTGATATACATAATACAGATAGTCAGTGTAGGTTATAGCCTGATATATATAATACAGATAGTCAGTGTAGGTTATATCCTGATATACATAATACAGATAGTCAGTGTAGGTTATATCCTGATATACATATTACAGATAGTCAGTGTAGGTTATATCCTGATATACATAATACAGATAGTCAGTGTAGGTTATATCCTGATATATATATAATACAGATAGTCAGTGTAGGTTATATCCTGATATACATAATACAGATAGTCCGTGTGTAGGTTATATCCTGATATACATATTACAGATAGTCAGTGTAGGTTATATCCTGATATACATAATACAGATAGTCAGTGTAGGTTATATCCTGATATATATAATACAAATAGTCAGTGTAGGTTATATCCTGATATAGTGAAGCTGATAGGGTCCAGTGCAGGGTGTTAGGCAGTGTGATAGGTTCTGCTGTCCATACATACATGCTACATACATAGTGCTGTGATGTCACAACAATACTTAGTGCACCAATCAGTAATATGTAGTCAGATCTGCTAAAATGTGAAGTTGCACGTATTGCGCCAAAATATGCGCATCATTAATTGCCGATTTGCGCAATCGTGAATATATTGGAGCACTCTATCTGCATATAAAGCTATGGTAATATTCTGTGGGGCCAACCATTTTCTCCAGTCACAGGAAACTTCTAACAGCTTGAAAAATGTAGCAAAAGTGACCCACGCCTGTATTGCGTGCGCAATACACGCATATTACAGTGCCGATTTTCGCATTCAAGAAAATAATGTTGAATTCTCGAATTTATGACGAATATTCGCCCAAATATTCGCAAAATATCGCAAATTCAAATATTGCCTCTGCCGCTCATCACTAATAGCGAAGCGTCCTCTCCTCATGGTTATCACAATATCCGAAGTAATGAAATCCTCCTCAGCAGGCAGGGAAACCAAACGGATGCAATGGAGTCCAACAGCAGGCATCACTCAGCCACTGACCGTCCGGCGGAATCCATACACTGAGGGGTGATGGAAGCCAGGGTTTTGCAGTTACTGTCCGGTACTCTACAGCACTGCGAGTCTCTAACTTTGGTGGCAATATTCTTAGCCACAATGTCAGTTTCACTGATTAGCCACTGAGCACAGTCTTTTCAGCGTGGCTCCACTAAGTGCACTGTCTCTTTATACTCCGTCCACCTCTGGACTGAAATACATCCAGCTTGGCTGCACAGGAAAGTCCTCTATTATCTCCACACACTCTCAGCACAGACACCTGTCTTTTATCATGCCAAGATGGCTGCTGCTCCCTGTCTCCACACTTCCTGCTTCTCTTCTCACACTCTGTCTGCAAACAGGCAGCTGACATCATCGGGGCCGCGTCACTCCGGCATCATATTACAATGGCTGCTGTGTTAAAGGACCAGAAACACAGGAACACATATACATTCAACTTTAACACAGTTTAAACAGACTAATGAAACTTGGGACATCATTGGGCTGTTTCTTACACAGCTGTGTACAGACAAGTGCCCTCTATACAGCTGTGTACAGACAAGTGCCCTCTATACAGCTGTGTACAGACAAGAGCCCTCTATACAGCTGTGTACAGACAAGTGTCCTCTATACAGCTGTGTACAGACAAGTGCCCAGTATACAGCTGTGTACAGACAAGTGTCCTCTATACAGCTGTGTACAGACTAGGGCCCCCTATACAACTGTGTACAGACAAGTGCCCTCTATACAGCTGTGCACAGACTAGGGCCCCCTATACAGCTGTGTACAGAAAAGTGCCCCATATACAGCTGTGTACAGACAAGTGCCCTCTATACAGCTGTGTACAGACTAGGGCCCCCTATACAACTGTAAACAGACAAGTGCCCCATATACAGCTGTGTACAGACAAGTGCCCTCTATACAGCTGTGTACAGACAAGTGCCCCCTATACAGCTGTGTACAGACTAGTGCCCACTATACAGCTGTTTACAGACAAGTCCCCTTTATAGAGCAGTATACAGACTAGGGCTCTCTATACAGCTGTGTACAGATAATTGCCCTCTATACAGCTGTGTACAGAAAAGTGCCCCATATACAGCTGTGTACAGACAAGTGCCCTCTATACAGCTGTGTACAGACTAGGGCCCCCTATACAACTGTAAACAGACAAGTGCCCCATATACAGCTGTGTACAGAGAAGTGCCCTCTATACAGCAGTGTACAGACAAGTGCCCTCTATACAGCTGTGTACAGACAAGTGCCCAGTATACAGCAGTGTACAGACAAGTGCCCTCTGTACAGCTGTGTTCAGACAAGTGCCCTCTATACTACTGTGTACAGAGAAGTGCCCTCTATACAGCAGTGTACAGAAAAGTGCCCCCTGTACAGCTGTGTACAGACAAGTGCCCTCTATACAGCTGTGTACAGACAAGTGCCCCCTATACAGCTCTGTACAGACAAGTGCCCTCTATACAGCTGTGTACAGACAAGTGCCCAGTATACAGCAGTGTACAGACAAGTGCCCTCTGTACAGCTGTGTACAGACAAGTGCCCTCTATACAACTGTGTACAGAGAAGTGCCCTCTATGCAACTGTATACAGACAAGTGCCCTCTATACAGCTTTGTACAGACAAGTGTCCTCTATACAGCTGTGTACAGACAAGTGCCCTCTGTACAGCTGTGTACAGACAAGTGCCCTCTATACAACTGTGTACAGAGAAGTGCCCCATATACAACTGTGTACAGACAAGTGCCCTCTATACAGCCGTGTACAGACAAGTGCCCTCTATACAGCTGTGTACAGACAAGTGCCCAGTATACAGCAGTGTACAGACAAGTGCCCTCTGTACAGCTGTGTACAGACAAGTGCCCTCTATACAACTGTGTACAGACAAGTGCCCTCTATACAGCTGTGTACAGACAAGTGCCCTCTATACAGCTGTGTACAGACAAGTGCCCTCTGTACAGCTGTGTACAGACAAGTGCCCTCTATACAACTGTGTACAGAGAAGTGCCCCATATACAACTGTGTACAGACAAGTGCCCTCTATACAACTGTGTACAGAGAAGTGCCCTCTATACAACTGTATACAGACAAGTGCCCTCTATACAGCTGTGTACAGACAAGTGCCCTCTATACAGCTGTGTACAGATAAGCGCCCTCTATACATCTGTGTACAGACAAGTGCCCTCTATACAGCTGTGTACAGACAAGTGCCCTCTGTACAGCTGTGTACAGACAAGTGCCCTCTATACAACTGTGTACAGAGAAGTGCCCCATATACAACTGTGTACAGACAAGTGCCCTCTATACAACTGTGTACAGATAAGTGCCCTCTATACAACTGTGTACAGACAAGTGCCCTCTATACAACTGTGTACAGACTAGGGCCCTTTATACAACTGTGTACAGAGAAGCGCCCCATATACAGCTATGTACAGAGAAGTGCCCCATATACAGCTGTGTACAGACAAGTGCCCTCTATACATCTGTGTACAGACAGGTGCCCCCTATACAACTGTGTACAGACAAGTGCCCTCTATACAGCTGTGTACAGACAAGTGCCCTCTATACAGCTGTGTACAGACAAGTGCCCTCTATACCGCTTTGTACAAATATGCACCCCTTATACAGCTGTGTGCAGTAGTATCATTACAGCGGGGCACACAGGTTTCATGGGTAGTACTCACCTATACAGACAGCAGTCGGTGTCCAGTCTGATCGCTCTCCATTATTCATACATTGTATTCTGTACGATGAGGGATAATATCCACGTTTACACTGTAACGTCACCTTCTCAGACGGGTCATAATATTCTTTGGACAGTGAGATCTTCTCCAGGTTACTTATTGAGGGTTTTTTACATTGTTCTGGAGAATAAAAGGAAAAGATCAGTCTAGAAAATATAATGAAATCCACGTACAGAACGACCAGGATGTGAGGAGCTCAGTCTTATAACACCCGAGTACCTGATATTATACAGTGCAGAGATACACTTAGATGTAGATTGTAAGCTCTCGGGGGCAGAGTCCTGTCCATTCTATGTCCATATGTTAACAATTTCATGCTTATTTGATATTGTTTGTGTATGCTGCTCTTGATGTACAGTACTATGAAATTAATGTCACTATCAAATAAATAATAATCAAGTGCCAAGTATACAGCCGTGTACAGTCAAGTGCCCTGTATATCGCCGTGTACAGACTAGTGCCCTCTATAGAGCAGTATACAGACAAGTTCCCTCTATACAGCGGTGTACAGACAAGTGCCCTCTATACAGCTGTGTACAAACAAGTGCCCTCTATACAGCTGCGTACAGACAAGTGCCCTCTATACAGCTGTGTACAGACAAGTGCCCCCTATACAGCTGTGTACAGACAAGTGCCCTCTATACAGCTGTGTACAGACAAGTGCCCTCTATACAGCTGTGTACAGACTAGGGCCCCCTATACAACTGTATACAGACAAGTGCCCCATATACAGCTGTGTACAGAGAAGTGCCCTCTATACAGCAGTGTACAGATAAGTGCCCCCTGTACAGCTGTGTACAGAGAAGTGCCCTCTATACAGCAGTGTACAGATAAGTGCCCCCTGTACAGCAGTGTACAGATAAGTGCCCTCTATACAGCTGTGTACAGACAAGTGCCCTCTTTACAGCTGTGTACAGACAAGTGCCCTCTATACAGCTGTGTACAGACAAGTGCCCTCTATACAGCTGTGTACAGACAAGTGCCCTCTATACATCAGTGTACATACTAGGACCCCCTATACAGCTGTGTACAGACAAGTGCCCTCTATACATCAGTGTACATACTAGGACCCCCTATATAGCTGTGTACAGACAAGTGCCCAGTATACAGCTGTGTACAGACAAGTGCCCTCTATACAGCAGTGTACAGACAAGTGCCCTCTATACGGCCGTGTACAAACAAGTGCCCTCTATACAGCAGTGTACAGACTAGAACCCCCTATACAGCTGTGTACAGACAAGTGCCCTCTATACAGCTGTGTACAGACAAGTGCCCTCTATACAGCTGTGTACAGACAAGTGCCCTCTATACATCAGTGTACATACTAGGACCCCCTATACAGCTGTGTACAGACAAGTGCCCAGTATACAGCTGTGTACAGACAAGTGCCCTCTATACAGCATAGAAACATAGAAACATAGAATGTGTCGGCAGATAAGAACCATTTGGCCCATCTAGTCTGCCCAATATACTGAATACTATGGATAGCCCCCGGCCCTTATCTTATATTAAGGATGGCCTTATGCCTATCCCATGCATGCTTAAACCCCTTCACTGTATTTGCAGCTACCACTTCTGCAGGAAGGCTATTCCATGCATCCACTACTCTCTCAGTAAAGTAATACTTCCTTATATTACTTTTAAACCTTTGCCCCTCTAATTTAAAACTGTGTCCTCTTGTGGTAGTTTTTCTTCTTTTAAATATGCTCTCCTCCTTTACCGAGTTGATTCCCTTTATGTATTTAAAAGTTTCTATCATATCCCCTCTGTCTCTTCTTTCTTCCAAGCTATACATATTAAGGTCCTTTAACCTTTCCTGGTAAGTTTTATCCTGCAATCCATGTACTAGTTTAGTAGCTCTTCTCTGAACTCTCTCTAGAGTATCTATATCCTTCTGAAGATATGGCCTCCAGTACTGCGCACAATACTCCAAGTGAGGTCTCACCAGTGTTCTGTACAGCGGCATAAGCATTTCACTCTTTCTACTGCTTATACCTCTCCCTATACATCCAAGCATTCTGCTGGCATTTCGTGCTGCTCTATTACATTGTCTTCCCACCTTTAAGTCTTCTGAAATAATTACTCCTAAATCCCTTTCCTCAGATACTGAGGTCAGGACTGTGTCAAATATTCTATATTCTGCCCTTGTGTTTTTACGCCCCAGGTGCATTATCTTGCACTTATCCACATTAAATTTCAGTTTCCAGAGTTCTGACCATTCTTCTAGTTTTCCTAAATCCTTTTCCATTTGGCGTTTCCCTCCAGGAACATCAACCCTGTTACATATCTTTGTGTCATCAGCAAAAAGACAAACCTTACCATCGAGGCCTTTTGCAATATCACTTATGAAGATATTAAACAAAATCGGTCCCAGTACAGATCCCTGTGGAACCCCACTGGTAACATGACCTTATTTTGAATGTTCTCCATTGACTACAACCCTCTGTTGTCTGTCACTCAGCCACTGCCTAATCCACTCAACAATATGGGAGTCCATGCTCAATGACTGCAGTTTATTGATAAGTCTTCTATGTGGGACAGTGTCAAAAGCCTTACTAAAATCTAGATATGCGATGTCTACTGCACCTCCACCGTCTATTATTTTATTCACCCAGTCAAAAAAATCTATAAGATTTGTTTGACATGATCTCCCTGAAGTAAACCCATGTTGTTTTTCATCTTGCAATCCATGGGATTTTAGATGTTCCACAATCCTATCCTTTAATAGGGTTTCCATTAATTTGCCTACTATTGATGTCAGACTCACTGGTCTATAGTTGCTCGATTCCTCCCTACTACCTTTCTTGTGAATGGGCACGACATTTGCCAATTTCCAATCTTCCGGGACGACTCCTGTTACTAATGATTGGTTAAATAAATCTGTTAACGGTTTTGCCAGCTCACCACTAAGCTCTTTTAATAATTTTGGGTGTATCTCATCAGGCCCCTGTGACTTATTTGTCTTCACCTTAGACAGCAAACTTAGAACATCTTCCTCTGTAAAGATACATGCATCAAACGATTTATTAGTCATTCTTTCTAGTGGAGGTCCTTCTCCATTTTCTTTTGTAAAAACTGAACAGAAGTATTCATTAAGGCAGTCGGCTAGCCCTTTATTCTCTTCTACATACCTTCCGTCCTTTGTTTTTAATTTAGTTATTCCTTGTTTTAATTTCCTTTTTTCATTTATATATCTGAAGAATGTCTTATCCCCTTTTTTCATAGACTGAGATAGTTTTTCTTCTGCCTGCGCTTTAGAAGTTCTTATAACTTGCTTGGCCTCTCTCTGCCTAATCTTGTAGATTTCCTTATCTTCATTGCTCTGGGTTTTTTTATAATTACAAAATGCTAGCTTTTTATTTTTAATGATTTGGGCCACTTCTGCTGAGTACCACAGTGGTCTCCTCCTTTTTTTGCTTTTACTGACAAGTCTAATGCAATTTTCTGTTGCCTTCAATAATGCACCTTTTAAGTAGTGCCATTTCTCCTGGACTCCATGTAATCCGTTCCAGTCTGATAAGGACTCATTTATGACTAATTTCATTTTTGAAAAGTCTGTTTTTCTAAAATCTAAAACTTTTGTTTTTGTGTGGTGGGACTCTTTCACAGTTCTTATATTAAACCACACTGACTGGTGATCACTAGATCCCAAGGTTTCGCCTACAATGACATCATATACCGAATCCCCATTTGTGAATACCAAATCCAAAATGGCCTCCCTCCGGGTTGGCTCCTCAACCACTTGTTGTAGAGATAACCCCAGTAGGGAATTTAGAATATCTGTACTCCTGGTAGAACTTGCTATTTTGGTTTTCTAGTTTATATCTGGAAGATTGAAATCTCCCATAATGATAACTTCTCCTTTCATTGTCATTTTAGCTATTTCTTCAACTAGTAGATCATCTAGTTCTTTAACTTGACCAGGTGGTCTATATATCACACCTACACGAGTTACTGCATGGTTAGCAAACTGCAACGTAACCCAAACTGACTCTATGTTGGCCTCACCAACTTGTATTAGGTTAGATTTAATGCTATCTTTCACATACATGGCCACTCCTCCTCCTTTCTTGCCTTCTCTGTCTCTTCTGTATAAAGAGTACCCTGGTATGGTTATGTCCCAGTCATTTCTTTCATTAAACCATGTCTCCGTAACAGCCACTAAATCTACATTCTCAGATGCCATTATTGACCCAAGTTCATTGATTTTTTTACCTAAACTGCGAGCATTTGTAGACATGACTCTGAGCTTATCATTTCTTAACCTCTGTGCTTCTGACCTGTTCTGGCATTGTTTCGGGGGGCAATTGGACTCTTTTATTTTCACTCTTTTGCCCCCCCTTCCTAGTTTAAATACTCTTTCGCAAATTCTTGGAGTTGTTCACTAAGTACATTTGTTCCTTTGAGAGAAAGATGCAAACCATCTTTTTTGTACAGTTCCTTTCTATTCCAAGTAGAGCTATCATGAGAAACAAAGCCAAATCCTTGCTCTTGACACCATTTACCAAGCCATATGTTGAACTCCTTTATGCGCCTCTGCCTATCATTCTGAACATTATGCACAGGCAGAACTTCAGAAAATGAAATGGTGGATGCAAAATCCTGTACGTCATTACCAAGTGTGATAAAAGATTTTTTCACCTCTGACACTTCATTGCAAGCCAGGTCATTTGTCCCTAGATGGACAAGAACATCCACGTCCCCTTCCTGCTTTGCTTGCTTAACAATATTAATAATACGTCTTCTATCTCTTCTAGCAGTAGCCCCAGGGAGACATCTCACAAAACCATTTTCTTTAAGCTCCACACTTCTTATGATTGAATCACCCAGCAGCAGCTGCTTCCTTTGAGACTTCACTTTATCTTTTTTGTTGCATACATTAGACATAGGAGTCGATGGTTTCTCACCCTCTGTGCTTGAGTCCATATCCATGTTGTCCTTACATTCTGAGAGTGCTGCAAATGAATTATGGAGAACCACCGACTGTGGGACATGTCTTCTATCCACCACTCTAAGACTTCCAGAACCTACAGTAACCCATCTGCCATTTCTGGGGGTCCTCTGTGGCAGTGGCATTGCAGCAGCCCTAGCTAGAGTTTGTTTAACAGATAATTTAAATATTTCAGCTTTCAAAAATGCAATTTCCTGCTGCAGTAAGGAGAACTGTCTACAGATCTGACAGCATCCGAATCTCCAAAGAGTGGAACATGAAATAAATGCACAACAATTCCTGCACTGAACCAAGTCTGCCATTTTAAAGAGGAGAAAGAAAAATAAAATAAAGAATTTGTAACTTTAAATCAAACAAACCTTACCTTTTTTTTTTTTGTATTGTTTCCACCTTCCAGCCTACCTCCTGACTATGTCCTGCAATATCTCTTTACTAGTACTTAATGTAGTACTTGCAGCTAATGAATTAGGCCAGCTAATGAGTCTGTCTCTATATATACACACACTCCTTCCCAAACTCCTCCCCCAGCAACAAATGTAACACCTTAGTGAGCTAGGCTCATTAGCAAACGCACAATAGCAAACACCTGACCAAAGCAGTGTACAAACAAGTGCCCTCTATACAGCTGTGTACAGACAAGTGCCCTCTATACAACTGTGTACAGAGAAGTTCCCTCTATACAGCTGTGTACAGACAAGTGCCCTCTATACAGCTGTGTACAGAAAAGTGCCCTCTATACAGCTGTGTACAGACAAGTTCCCTCTATACAGCTGTGTACAGACAAGTGCCCTCTATACAGCTGTGTACATACTAGGGCCCTCTATACAGCTGTGTACAGACAAGTGCCCTCTATACATCAGTGTACATACTAGGGCCCTCTATACAGCTCTGTACAGACAAGTGCCCTCTATACAGCTGTGTACAGACTAGGACCCCCTATACAGCTGTGTAAAGACAAGTGTCCTCTATACAGCTGTGTACAGACAAGTGCCCTATATGCAGCTGTGTACAGAAACGTGCCCTCTATACAGCTGTGTACAGACAAGTTCCCTCTATACAGCTGTGTACAGACAAGTGCCCTCTATACAGCTGTGTACATACTAGGGCCCTCTATACAGCTGTGTACAGACAAGTGCCCTCTATACATCAGTGTACATACTAGGGCCCTCTATACAGCTCTGTACAGACAAGTGCCCTCTATACAGCTGTGTACAGACTAGGACCCCCTATACAGCTGTGTAAAGACAAGTGTCCTCTATACAGCTGTGTACAGACAAGTGCCCTATATGCAGCTGTGTACAGATTAGCTCCCCCTATACAGCTGTGTACAGATAACTGCCCCTATACAGCTGTGTACAGATAAGCTCCTCCTTTACAGATTTGTATAGATAACTGCCCCCTATACAGCTGTGTACAGGTAAGTGCCCTCTATACAGCTGTGTAGGGATAAGTTCCCCCTATACAGCAGTGTACAGACAAGCTCCCCCTATAAAGCTGTGTACAGACAAGTTCCCCATATACTGCAGTGTACACACAAGTGCCCTCTATACAGCAGTGTACAGACTAGGGCCCTCTATACAGCTGTGTACAGACTAGGGCCCTCTATACAGCTGTGTACAGACAAGTGCCCTCTATACAGCAGTGTACAGACAAGTGCCCTCTATATGGCCGTGTACAAAAAAGTGCCCTCTATACAGCTGTGTACAGACAAGTGCCCTCTATACAGCTGTGTACAGACAAGTGCCCTCTATACATCAGTGTACAGACAAGTGCCCTCTATACATCAGTGTACAAACTAGGACCCCCTATACAGCTGTGTACAGACAAGTGCCCTCTATACAGCTGTGTACAGACAAGTGCCCTCTATACATCAGTGTACATACTAGGACCCCCTATACAGCTGTGTACAGACAAGTGCCCAGTATACAGCTGTGTACAGACAAGTGCCCTCTATACAGCAGTGTACAGACAAGTGCCCTCTATACGGCCGTGTACAAACAAGTGCCCTCTATACAGCTGTGTACAGACAAGTGCCCTCTATACAGCTGTGTACAGAAAAGTGCCCTCTATACAGCTGTGTACAGACAAGTTCCCTCTATACAGCTGTGTACAGACAAGTGCCCTCTATACAGCTGTGTACATACTAGGGCCCTCTATACAGCTGTGTACAGACAAGTGCCCTCTATACATCAGTGTACATACTAGGGCCCTCTATACAGCTCTGTACAGACAAGTGCCCTCTATACAGCTGTGTACAGACTAGGACCCCCTATACAGCTGTGTAAAGACAAGTGTCCTCTATACAGCTGTGTACAGACAAGTGCCCTATATGCAGCTGTGTACAGAAACGTGCCCTCTATACAGCTGTGTACAGACAAGTTCCCTCTATACAGCTGTGTACATACTAGGGCCCTCTATACAGCTGTGTACAGACAAGTGCCCTCTATACATCAGTGTACATACTAGGGCCCTCTATACAGCTCTGTACAGACAAGTGCCCTCTATACAGCTGTGTACAGACTAGGACCCCCTATACAGCTGTGTAAAGACAAGTGTCCTCTATACAGCTGTGTACAGACAAGTGCCCTATATGCAGCTGTGTACAGATTAGCTCCCCCTATACAGCTGTGTACAGATAACTGCCCCTATACAGCTGTGTACAGATAAGCTCCTCCTTTACACATTTGTATACATAACTGCCCCCTATACAGCTGTGTACAGGTAAGTGCCCTCTATACAGCTGTGTAGGGATAAGTTCCCCCTATAGAGCAGTGTACAAACAAGCTCCCCCTATAAAGCTGTGTACAGACAAGTTCCCCATATACTGCAGTGTACACACAAGTGCCCTCTATACAGCAGTGTACAGACTAGGGCCCTCTATACAGCTGTGTACAGACTAGGGCCCTCTATACAGCTGTGTACAGACAAGTGCCCTCTATACAGCAGTGTACAGACAAGTGCCCTCTATACGGCCGTGTACAAAAAAGTGCCCTCTATACAGCTGTGTACAGACAAGTGCCCTCTATACAGCTGTGTACAGACAAGTGCCCTCTATACATCAGTGTACAGACAAGTGCCCTCTATACATCAGTGTACATACTAGGACCCCCTATACAGCTGTGTACAGACAAGTGCCCTCTATACAGCTGTGTACAGACAAGTGCCCTCTATACATCAGTGTACATACTAGGACCCCCTATACAGCTGTGTACAGACAAGTGCCCAGTATACAGCTGTGTACAGACAAGTGCCCTCTATACAGCAGTGTACAGACAAGTGCCCTCTATACGGCCGTGTACAAACAAGTGCCCTCTATACAGCTGTGTACAGACAAGTGCCCTCTATACAGCTGTGTACAGAAAAGTGCCCTCTATACAGCTGTGTACAGACAAGTGCCTTCTATACAGCTGTGTACATACTAGGGCCCTCTATACAGCTGGGTACAGACAAGTGCCCTCTATACATCAGTGTACATACTAGGGCCCTCTATACAGCTCTGTACAGACAAGTTCCCCCTATACAGCTGTGTACAGACAAGTGCCCTCTATACAGCTCTGTACAGACAAGTTCCCCCTATACAGCTGTGTACAGACAAGTGCCCTCTATACAGCTGTGTACAGACAAGTGCCCTATATGCAGCTGTGTACAGATTAGCTCCCCCTATACAGCTGTGTACAGATAAGCTCCTCCTTTACAGATTTGTATAGATAACTGCCCCCTATACAGCTGTGTACAGGTAAGTGCCCTCTATACAGCTGTGTAGGGATAAGTTCCCCCTATACAGCAGTATACAGACAAGCTCCCCCTATAAAGCTGTGTACAGACAAGTTCCCCATATACTGCTGTGTACACACAAGTGCCCTCTATACAGCAGTGTACAGAATAGGGCCCTCTATACAGCTGTGTACAGACTAGGGCCCTCTATACAGCTGTGTACAGACAAGTGCCCTCTATACAGCAGTGTACAGACAAGTGCCCTCTATACGGCCGTGTACAAACAAGTGCCCTCTATACAGCTGTGTACAGACAAGTGCCCTCTATACAGCTGTGTACAGACAAGTGCCCTCTATACATCAGTGTACAGACAAGTGCCCTCTATACATTAGTGTACATACTAGGACCCCCTATACAGCTGTGTACAGACAAGTGCCCTCTATACAGCTGTGTACAGACAAGTGCCCTCTATACAGCTGTGCACAGACAAGTGCCCTCTATACATCACTGTACAGACAAGTTCCCTCTATACAGCTGTGTACATACTAGGACCCCCTATACAGCTGTGTACAGACAAGTGCCCACTATACAGCTGTGTACAGAGAAGTGCCCTCTATATAGCAGTGTACAGACAAGTGCCCTCTATACGGCCGTGTACAAACAAGTGCCCTCTATACAGCTGTGTACAGACAAGTGCCCTCTATACAGCTGTGTACAGTAAAGTGCCCTCTATACAGCTGTGTACAGACAAGTTCCCTCTATACAGCTGTGTACAGACAAGTGCCTTCTATATAGCTGTGTACATACTAGGGTCCTCTATACAGCTGTGTACAGACAAGTGCCCTCTATACATCAGTGTACATACTAGGGCCCTCTATACAGCTCTGTACAGACAAGTTCCCCCTATACAGCTGTGTACAGACAAGTGCCCTCTATACAGCTGTGTACAGACAAGTGAACTATATGCAGCTGTGTACAGATTAGCTCCCCCTATACAGCTGTGTACAGATAACTGCCCCTATACAGCTGTGTACAGATAAGCTCCTCCTTTACAGATTTGTATAGATAACTGCCCCCTATAAAGCTGTGTACAGGTAAGTGCCCTCTATACAGCTGTGTAGGGATAAGTTCCCCCTATACAGCAGTGTACAGACAAGCTCCCCCTATAAAGCTGTGTACAGACAAGTTCCCCATATACTGCTGTGTACACACAAGTGCCCTCTATACAGCAGTGTACAGACTAGGGCCCACTTTACAGCAGTGTACAGACTAGGGCCCCCTATACAGCAGTGTACAGACAAGTGCCCTCTATACAGCAGTGTACAGACAAGTGCCCTCTATACAGCTGTGTACAGACAAGTGCCCTCTATACAGCTGTGTACAGACAAGTGCCCTCTATACAGCTGTGTACAGACAAGGGCCCTCTATACAGCTGTGTACAGACAAGGGCCCTCTATACAGCAGTGTACAGACAAGTGCCCTCTATACGGCCGTGTACAAACAATTGCCCTCTATACAGCTGTGTACAGACAAGTGCCCTCTATACAGCTGTGTACAGACAAGTGCCCTCTATACAGCTGTGTACAGACAAGTGCCCTCTATACAGCTGTGTACAGACAAGTGCCCTCTATACATCAGTGTACAGACAAGTGCCCTCTATACGGCCGTGTACAAACAAGTGCCCTCTTTACAGCTGTGTACAGACAAGTGCCCAGTATACAGCTGTGTACAGACTAGTGCCCTCTATACAGCAGTGTACAAACAAGTGCCCTCTTTACAGCTGTGTACAGACAAGTGCCCTCTATACAGCTGTGTACAGAAAAGTGCCCTCTATACAGCTGTGTACAGACAACTTCCCTCTATACAGCTGTGTACAGACAAGTGCCCTCTATACAGCTGTGTACAAACAAGTGCCCTCTATACAGCCGTGTACAGACAAGTGCCTTCTATAGAGCAGTATACAGACTAGGGCCCTCTATACAGCTGTGTACAGACAAGTGCCCTCTATACATCAGAGTACAGATTATTTCACCCTATACAGCTGTGTACAGATAAGCTCCTCCTTTACAGATTTTTATAGATAACTGCCCCCTATACAGCTGTGTACAGGTAAGTGCCCTCTATACAGCTGTGTAGGGATAAGTTCCCCCTATACAGCAGTGTACAGAAAAGATCCCCCTATAAAGCTGTGTACAGACAAGTTCCCCATATACTGCTGTGTACACACAAGTGCCCTCTATACAGCAGTGTACAGACTAGGGCCCTCTATACAGCTGTGTACAGACAAGTGCCCTCTATACAGCAGTGTACAGACAATTGCCCTCTATACGGCCGTGTACAAACAAGTGCCCTCTATACAGCTGTGTACAGACAAGTGCCCTCTATACAGCTGAGTATAGACAAGTGCCCTCTATACTGCTGTGTACAGACAAGTGCCCTATATACTGCTGTGTACAGACAAGTGCCCTCTATACATCAGTGTACATGCTAGGGCCTTCTATACAGCTCTGTACAGACAAGTTCCCCCTATACAGCTGTGTACAGACTAGGACCCCCTATACAGCTGTGTACAGACAAGTGCCCTATATACAGCTGTGTACAGATTAGCTCCCCCTATACAGCTGTGTACAGATAACTGCCCCTATACAGCTGTGTACAGATAAGCTCCTCCTTTACAGATTTGTATAGATAACTGCCCCTATACAGCTGTGTACAGGCTAGTGCCCTCTAAAAAAGCTGTATAGGGATAGGTTCCCCCTATACAGCAGTGTACAGACAAGCTCCCCCTATAAAGCTGTGTACAGACAAGCTCCCCCTATAAAGCTGTGTACAGACAAGTGCCCCCTATACAGCTTTGTACACAAAAGCGCCCCCGATGCAGCTGTGTACAGACAAGTGCCCTCTACACTGCTGTGTACATAGAAGTGCCTCATATACAGCTATGTACAGTCAAGTGTCCTCTATACAGCTGTGAACAGATAAGCGGCCCCTATACACCTGTGTACAGACAAGTACTCCATATACAGCTGTGTACAGACAAGCTCCCCCTATACAACCGTGTACAGATAAGTGCCCACTATAAAACCACGTACAAATAAGTTCCCCCTATACAGCAGTGTACAGATAAGGGCCCTCTATACAACTGTGTACAGATAAGGGCCCTCTATACAGTTGTGTACAGATAAACGCCCCCTATACAGCTGTTTACAGAAAAGCTTCCCTAAACAGCTATGTAAAGCCAAGTGCCCCATATACAGCAGTGTACAGATAAGCCCCCCCTATACTGCTGTGAACAGAACAGCGTCCCCTATACAGCTGTGTACAGATAAGCTCCCCCTATACTGCTGTGTTCAAATAAGCTCCCCTCTACAGCTGTGTACAGATAACTGCCCCCTATATAGCAGTGTACAGATATGTTCACCCTATACAGCAGTGTTCAGACAAGTGCCCTCTACACAGCGGTGTACAGACAAGCTCCCCCTATCCAGCTGTGTACAGCCAAGTTCCCCATATACAGCTTTGTACAGATAAGCACCCCCTATACTGCTGTGTACAGAGCAGTGTCCCCTATAAAGCTGTGTACAGATAAGCGCCCCCTCTACAGCTGTGTACAGATAAGCGTCCCCTCTACAGCTGTGTACAGATAAGCTTCCCCTCTATAGCTGTGTACAGATAAATGCCAGCTATACAGCTGTGTAGAGATAAGTTCCCCCTATACAGCAGTGTACAAATAAGTGCCCACTATACAGCTGTGTACAGACAAGCTCCCCCTATAAATCTGTGAGATGGGGAAACAACTCTCATTGTCTGAACATTGTGTTTGCTTAAATTAAGTTAAATAATCTGGACTGACATTTTGCTGTTTGGCCACAAGATGCTGCTGTTTCCTAGGCATAGCTCACTGACTGCAAATATATTTCCATATTCATGAGAGGTGTGGTTCTAGAGAGCATGAAGAAGGATCTGCAGCCATCTTAGGAGTGAGCTGAGAGCTGAGGAGCTGTGTGTGAGCAGAAAAGTCAATGGATCCAGAAGTGAGAGGACCTCCTCTGTGACCACAGCTGCAGCTGAGTGAAGCTGATTGTTGTCCAAGACCCAGATCCTTTCCAGGGAAAAGAGGATTGTTTCCAGGAAGGCTGACAAGAGCTAAGGAAAAAGCTGCATACCCTGTGGGACCTCGTGTTTGCTGGAGAGACTGGTTGTTTGGTTCAGAGATATCAGTAGATAAAGAGCAGACCCAGATTGGTAAGATCGTGCACGCAACTACCGCAGTATTGGCGCCTAGAGACTTAGACCAGGCCTGTAGTTAGTTTGTTAGTTAGGGTCTCTACTTTGTGTCAGGCCTATAGTGTTGCTACTTCATGGTTATCACAATATCCGAAGCAATGAAATCCTCCTCAGCAGGCAGGGAAACCAAACGGATGCAATGGAGTCCAACAGCAGGCATCACTCAGCCACTGATCGTCCGGCGGAATCCATACACTGAGGGGTGATGTAAGCCGGGGTTTTGCAGTTACTGTCCGGTACTCTACAGCACTGCGAGTCTCTAACTTTGGTGGCAATATTCTTAGCCACAATGTCAGTTTCACTGATTAGCCACTGAGCACAGTCTTTTCAGCGTGGCTCCACTAAGTGTACTGTCTCTTTATACTCCGTCCTCCTCTGGACTGAAATACATCCAGCTTGGCTGCACAGGAAAGTCCTCTATTATCTCCACACACTCTCAGCACAGACACCTGTCTTTTATCATGCCAAGATGGCTGCTGCTCCCTGTCTCCACACTTCCTGCTTCTTCACACTCTGTCTGCAAACAGGCAGCTGACATCATCGGGGCCGCGTCACTCCGGCATCATATTACAATGGCTGCTGTGTTAAAGGACCAGAAACACAGGAACACATATACATTCAACTTTAACACAGTTTAAACAGACTAATGAAACTTGGGACATCATTGGGCTGTTTCTTACACAGCTGTGTACAGACAAGTGCCCTCTAAACAGCAGTATACAGACAAGTGCCCCCTATACAGCTGTGTACAGACAAGTGCCCTCTATACAGCTGTGTACAGACAAGTGCCCTCTATACAGCTGTGTACAGACAAGTGCCCTCTATACAGCTGTGTACAGACAAGTGCCCTCTATACAGCTGTGTACAGACAAGTGCCCAGTATACAGCTCTGTACAGACAAGTGCCCTCTATACAGCTGTGTACAGACAAGTGCCCTCTATACAGCTGTATACAGACAAGTGCCCCATATACAGCTGTGTACAGACAAGTGTTCTATAGACAGCTGTGAACAGACAAGTGCCCTCTATACATCAGTGTACATACTAGGGCCCTCTATACAACTGTGTACAGAGAAGTGCCCTCTATACAACTGTGTACAGAAAAGTGCCCTCTATACAGCTGTGTACAGACAAGTGCCCTCTATACAGCTGTGTACAGACTAGGGCCCCCTATACAACTGTATACAGACAAGTGCCCCATATACAGCTGTGTACAGAGAAGTGCCCTCTATACAGCTGTGTGCAGTAGTATCATTACAGCGGGGCACACAGGTTACATGGGTAGTACTCACCTATACAGACAGCAGTCGGTGTCCAGTCGTCCCGCTCTCCATTATACATACATTGTATTCTGTACGATGAGGGATAATATCCAGGTTTACACTGTAACGTCACCTTCTCAGACGGGTTATAATATTCTTTGGACAGTGAGATCTTCTCCAGGTTACTTATTGAGGGTTTTTTACATCGTTCTGGAGAATAAAAGGAAAAGATCAGTCTAGAAAATATAATGAAATCCACGTACAGAACGACCAGGATGTGAGGAGCTCAGTCTTATAACACCCGAGTACCTGACATTATACAGTGCAGAGATACACTTAGATGTAGATTGTAAGCTCTCGGGGGCAGAGTCCGGTCCATTCTATATCCATATGTTAACAATTTCATGCTTATTGCATTTGTATTGTTTGTTATTGTTTGTGTATGCTGCTCTTGATGTACAGTACCATGAAATTACTGTCACTATCAAATAAATAATAGTCAAGTGCCCAGTATACAGCCGTGTACAGACAAGTGCCCAGTATACAGCCGTGTACAGACAAGTGCCCTCTATACAGCCGTGTACAGACAAGTGCCCTCTATACAGCTGTGTACAGACAAGTGCCCTCTATACAGCAGTGTACAGACAAGTGCCCTCTATACAGCCGTGTACAGACAAGTGCCCTCTATACAGCAGTGTACAGACAAGTGCCCTCTATACAGCCGTGTACAGACAAGTGCCCTCTATACAGCTGTGTACAGACAAGTGCCCTCTATACAGCCGTGTACAGACAAGTGCCCTCTATACAGCTGTGTACAGACAAGTGTTCTCTATACAGCTGAGTACAGATAAGTGCCCTCTATACAGCCGTGTACAGACAAGTGCCCTCTATACAGCCGTGTACAGACAAGTTCCCTCTGTACAGCTGTGTACAGACAAGTGCCCTCTATACAGTTGTGTACAGACAAGTGCCCTCTATACAGCTGAGTACAGACAAGTGCCCTCTATACAGCTGTGTACAGACTAGGGCCCTCTATACATCAGTATACAGACAAGTGCCCCCTATACAGCTGTGTACAGACTAGGGCCCTCTATACAGCTGTATACAGACAAGTTCCCCCTATACAGCTGTGTACAGACTAGGGCCCCCTATACAGCTGTGTACAGATTAGCTCCCCCTATACAGCTGTGTACAGATAACTGCCCCTATACAGCTGTGTACAGATAAGCTCCTCCTTTACAGATTTTTATAGATAACTGCCCCCTATACAGCTGTGTACAGGAAAGTGCCCTCTATACAGCAGTGTACAGACAAGCTCCCCCTATAAAGCTGTGTACAGACAAGTTTCCCATATACTGCTGTGTACACACAAGTTCCCCCTATACAGCAGTGTACAGACTCGGGCCCCTTATACAGCTGTGTACAGACAAGTGCCCTCTATACAGCAGTGTACAGACTCGGGCCCCTTATACAGCTGTTTACAGACAAGCGCCCCCTATACAGCTTTGTACACAAAAGCGCCCCCTATGCAGCTGTGTACAGATAAGTGCCCCCTATAAAACCATGTACAGATAAGTACCCCCTATACAGCTGTGTACAGACAAGTGTGCCCTTACAGCGGTGTACAGACCAGGGCCCCCTACACTGCAGTGTACATAGAAGTGCCTCATATACAGCTGTGTACAGACAAGTGTCCTCTATACAGCTGTGTACAGACAAGTGCCCTCTATACACCTGTGTACAGACAAGTACCCCATATACAGCTGTCTACAGGCAAGCTCCCCCTATACAGCCATGTACAGATAAGTGCCCCCTATAAAACCATGTACAAATAAGTTCCCCCTATACAGCAGTGTACAGATAAGGGCCCTCTATACAACTGTGTACAGATAAGGGCCCTCTATACAGTTGTGTACAGATAAACGCCCCCTATACAGCTGTTTACAGAAAAGCTTCCCTAAACAGCTATGTAAAGCCAAGTGCCCCATATACAGCAGTGTACAGATAAGCACCCCCTATACTGCTGTGAACAGAACAGCGTCCCCTATACAGCTGTGTACAGATAAGCTCCCCCTATACTGCTGTGTTCAAATAAGCTCCCCTCTACAGCTGTGTACAGATAACTGCCCCCTATATAGCAGTGTACAGATATGTTCACCCTCTACAGCAGTGTTCAGACAAGTGCCCTCTACACAGCGGTGTACAGACAAGCTCCCCCTATCCAGCTGTGTACAGCCAAGTTCCCCATATACAGCTTTGTACAGATAAGCACCCCCTATACTGCTGTGTACAGAGCAGTGTCCCCTATAAAGCTGTGTACAGATAAGCGCCCCCTCTACAGCTGTGTACAGATAAGTGTCCCCTCTACAGCTGTGTACAGATAAGCTTCCCCTCTATAGCTGTGTACAGATAAATGCCAGCTATACAGCTGTGTAGAGATAAGTTCCCCCTATACAGCAGTGTACAAATAAGTGCCCACTATACAGCTGTGTACAGACAAGCTCCCCCTATAAATCTGTGAGATGGGGATGCAACTCTCATTGTCTGAACATTGTGTTTGCCTAAATTAAGTTAAATAATCTGGACTGACATTTTGCTGTTTGGCCACAAGATGCTGCTGTTTCCTAGGCATAGCTCACTGACTGCAAATATATTTCCATATTCATGAGAGGTGTGGTTCTAGAGAGCATGAAGAAGGATCTGCAGCCATCTTAGGAGTGAGCTGAGAGCTGAGGAGCTGTGTGTGAGCAGAAAAGTCAATAGATCCAGAAGTGAGAGGACCTCCTCTGTGACCACAGCTGCAGCTGAGTGAAGCTGATTGTTGTCCAAGACCCAGATCCTTTCCAGGGAAAAGAGGATTGTTTCCAGGAAGGCTGACAAGAGCTAAGGAAAAAAGCTGCATACCCTGTAGGACCTCGTGTTTGCTGGAGAGACTAGTTGTTTGGTTCAGAGATATCAGTAGATAAAGAGCAGACCCAGATTGGTAAGATCGTGCACGCAACTACCGCAGTATTGGCGCCTAGAGACTTAGACCAGGCCTGTAGTTAGTTTGTTAGTTAGGGTCTCTACTTTGTGTCAGGCCTATAGTGTTGCTACTGTACTACAAGTACTCCATTACTAAAAAGGACATTGCTCATTTGAGAGCTCACAAATACCCCCACAAAATCTATCCAGTTCAGCGTTTTGCTCAGGAGAAATAATCAGGCACATGCTACCTGACTAGCTATGGGTGGGGGAATAATTTAGAGCACGGTAAGAGTGTGAACTGCTGTGTTGCACCGCGGGCCAGCCCATACTAAGCACCCAACCAATTGTTCGTGTTTGTTTCAGGGTAATAATAGGTACAGCGAGGCAGTTTTAGTTGTGCCCGCCAGTAGGAAAATTACTATGAAATTTCCGCTGGCATCCATCAGGGGGCGCCGTGCTGTGCAACACAGGGGTCTCAGACTTTGGCTGGGTGTATGTAAACTTATTTTATGTTCTCAGTATTTGTGGTTGTGTTTATTATCACGTGTTAGTAAAATTCAATTTTTGCAAAAGCTGGTGTCAGAGTTGCTTTCCTCATTCGTGACTTCGCTGTATCTTGGGGAGCACACCCCGTTACACGGATTACAACTTGGCGTAGTCGGCAGGATACAGCACCAGTTATGGATGGGAACGCGGTGGGAGACCTTCCCCCGACGCCAATGGCACCGGTCCAGGACCCAGCTTAGGGTGCTCAAATGCAAGGTCAGCTTGCCCCCGCCATGCCCGCCCTAGTAGGGTACTTCCTCGTGGGGACGCTGTTGCATCACCTGCCAAAATTTAACTGTGAAAACATGACGTTGCAAGACTGGACTGAAAGGGTGCGAAGTGTGGTTAGAATGTGTAACCTGACCTCCGAGTTGCGGGTAGAGGTTGCATTGGGGGCTCTAGAGGGTGACGTCAGACGGACATTGATTGTAAGGCCCGAATCCGAGAGACACCCTAGAGAAAATATTCTCCCTGCTGGAGAGAGCCCGGGGAGGAGGGGGGGGGGGCGTGCTAAAGTAGTGCAGTTGAGGAGCACCAGAAGCTAAGCCCTATGCTTGAGGAACACGACTTTTATGCCAGCAGCTCCGTTATGGAAGCCAAGTTAAAAAGGTCAAAATGTATGCTGCCTAGTTGATACAGGGTCGGAGTGCACCCTTATGCCTCTTGAGTTCTTCGAAGGACACTTTGGACATATGATAGAGCCAGAAGACGGGAGCATCATCAGGCTGATGGATGCCAACAACAGAGAGATAGACGTCCTAGGGATAGTCTGGATGCGGGTTCGACTGTTTGGGCAAGACATTGGCAAGAAGGGGGTCGTGCTGGTGTACCATTCTTTCCAGAAAGGAATGGACGTGATACTAGCTATGAATGTGCTGAGAGAACAAGACCATCAACTCTATGCCAAAGAAGGGCCGAAGTATTGGCAACAGGCCACCATGCACCGGCCAACCCAGAAGGTTTTACAGCAGATGGTGAGAAGCTGTTGTCTGCAAAAGAGCAACATGTCTGGTCGGCCCATTGGACACGTGAAGGTGCCGCGGAGGAACCCGATGAAGATCCCACCTCGACAAGAACAAATCTTGATGCTGCTGGTGGGGGCTGGACGACAACTGAATGGACTGAAGGTCCTGATCGAGCCCCAGGGGCGTAGCTATAGGGGAAGTGGCTGCTTTGGTGTCCTGACCCAGAAGGGGCCCATCCAGGAGGAGGAGAACTAAAAGATTTTGTCAGGGCCCCCTCAACAGTATTACACTAGTGATGAGCGGCAGGGGTCATATTCGAATTTGCAATATTTCGCGAATATTTTGTCGAATATTCATCGAATATTCGTTATATATTGCTTTATATGCTTTTTTAACTTGCAAAATCGGCAAGGTAATGATCGCGTAATATGCGAATTTTCGTAATGCAAATTTTTCAATTCCTGAGTAAAAACATGATTCCTCCCTGCTTCTTGCTTGTGGGCCAATGAGTCATAGCACTATATCGAATATATTTGTTTTTTCAAATATTCGTAATATTCTAAAACAAGAATATATAGCAATATAGCGAATATTCGAAAAAACAAATGTAGAGTAATTTAGCTAATATAGTGCTATAATCTTTTTTTTTAATAGTTGTAATTTTTTTCCAATCTGAACTTCAGATGAGAAAAAAATGACAACTATTAGACAAAGAAGATTATAGCACTATATTAGCTAAATTGCTCTATATTCGTTTTTTTTGAATATTCGCTAAATTGCTATATATTCTTGTTTTAGAATATTACGAATATTCGACAAAACGAATATATTTGTTTTTTCCAATATTCGTAATATTCTAAAACAAGAATATATAGCAATATAGCGAATATTCGAAAAAAAACTAATATAGAGCATTTTAGCTAATATAGTGCTATATATATTCTTCTTTGTCTAATACTTGTAATTTTTACAATTTTTATATAGCACTATATTAGCTAAATTGATCTATATTAGTTTTTTTCGAATATTTGCTATATTGCTATATTTTCTCGTTTTTTTATATTTTACGAATATTCGAAAAAACTAATATATTCGATATAGTGCTACAGTAGGTGTTTGTGACATTGTGTTTTCAGCACGACAGCGTCGCGCTGATACTCGGCGACGTGGTGCCGAGATCTCGCACTCACTGGGATAGCGACAGCACATCCCAGCAAGCGCGTCATAGAAGAGGCGGGAGATCCGACTTGGATTCCCGCCAATTCTACACGTGTGCGGCGTTTGTTATGAATCCTGAGGGGGAAGTCCCCGCCGGATTTTAAATAAAAATCCGGCCTGGGTCCCGCCCTCAGGAGCATACCGGGCCCTTAGGTCTGTTATGGGTTGTAAGGAGAGCCCCCCCTACGCCGAAAAAAACGGCGTAGGGGGTCCCCCTACAATCCATACCAGACCCGTATCCAAAGCACGCTACCCGGCCAGCCAGGAAGGGAGTGGGGACGAGCGAGCGCCCCCCCCCCCCTCCTGAGCCGTACCAGGCTGCATGCCCTCAACATGGGGGGTTGGGTGCTCTGGGGCAGGGGGCGCACTGCGGCCCCCCCACCTCAGAGCACCCTGTCCCCATGTTGATGAGGACAGGGCCCCTTCCCGACAACCCTGGCCGTTGGTTGTCGGGGTATGCGGGCGGGAGGCTTAACGGAATCTGGGAGCCCCCTTTAATAAGGGGGGCCCCCAGATACCGGCCCCCCACCCTAAGTGAATGAGTATGGGGTACATCGTACCCCTACCCATTCACCTGCAAGAAAAGTGGTAAAAACACAAATAAACCACACAGTGTATTAAAATATTTTATTTTTCTGCTCCGGAGGCCGCCCCCTGTCTTCTTTATTAGCTCTTTTACCAGGGGGGGCTCTTCTTCTTCCGATATCCCGACGGGTCTTCTCCGCTATCCGGGGGGGGTCTTCTCAACTCTCCGGGGTTCTCCTTCTGTCTTCTCCTTCTGTCTTGTTGTCTCCTTCTGTCTTCTGTCTCCGGGGGGGGCTCTTCTTCTTCCGATATCCCAACGGGTCTTCTCCGCTATCCGGGGGGGTCTTCTCAACTCTTCGGGGTTCTCCTTCTGTCTTCTCCTTCTGTTCTTCTTCTGTCTTCTCCTTCCTTCTTGTTGTCTCGGCGCACCCCGATTCTTCTCTCTGTTGTTGACTCGGCGCACCCCGGTTCTCGCGAGACGAAGAATCGGGGTGCGCCGAGTCTCGCGAGACGAAGAACCGGGGTGCGCCGAGTCAACAACAGAGAGAAGAATCGGGGTGCGCCGAGTCTCGCGAGACGAAGAACCGGGGTGCGCCGAGACAACAAGAAGGAAGGAGAAGACAGAAGAAGAACAGAAGGAGAAGACAGAAGGAGAACCCCGAAGAGTTGAGAAGACCCCCCCGGATAGCGGAGAAGACCCGTCGGGATATCGGAAGAAGAAGAGCCCCCCCCGGAGACAGAAGACAGAAGGAGACAACAAGACAGAAGGAGAAGACAGAAGGAGAACCCCGGAGAGTTGAGAAGACCCCCCCCGGATAGCGGAGAAGACCCGTCGGGATATCGGAAGAAGAAGAGCCCCCCCTGGTAAAAGAGCTAATAAAGAAGACAGGGGGCGGCCTCCGGAGCAGAAAAATAAAATATTTTAATACACTGTGTGGTTTATTTGTGTTTTTACCACTTTTCTTGCAGGTGAATGGGTAGGGGTACGATGTACCCCATACTCATTCACTTAGGGTGGGGGGCCGGTATCTGGGGGCCCCCCTTATTAAAGGGGGCTCCCAGATTCCGTTAAGCCTCCCGCCCGCATACCCCGACAACCAACGGCCAGGGTTGTCGGGAAGGGGCCCTGTCCTCATCAACATGGGGACAGGGTGCTCTGAGGTGGGGGGGCCGCAGTGCGCCCCCTGCCCCAGAGCACCCAACCCCCCATGTTGAGGGCATGCAGCCTGGTACGGCTCAGGAGGGGGGGGGGCGCTCGCTCGTCCCCACTCCCTTCCTGGCTGGCCGGGTAGCGTGCTTTGGATACGGGTCTGGTATGGATTGTAGGGGGACCCCCTACGCCGTTTTTTTCGGCGTAGGGGGGGCTCTCCTTACAACCCATAACAGACCTAAGGGCCCGGTATGCTCCTGAGGGCGGGACCCAGGCCGGATTTTTATTTAAAATCCGGCGGGGACTTCCCCCTCAGGATTCATAACAAACGCCGCACACGTGTAGAATTGGCGGGAATCCAAGTCGGATCTCCCGCCTCTTCTATGACGCGCTTGCTCTCCATCGCGGCAAGCCAGCTCGGCGCTGGCTCCCGCGATGGGGCTCGTATGTGCTCAATCTCGCCGAGAAATACGGCGAGATTGACACAAAATCGGGTTCACCTACTGTATATATTTGTTTTTTAGAATATTCATCATTTTTCCCATCTAAAGTGATGATTCCTCCCTGTTTCTTGCTTGTGGGCCAATGAGTCATTGGCCCACAAGCAAGAAGCAGGGAGGAATCATGTTTTTACTCGGCAATAGAAAAATTTGCAATAAAAATTTGCATTATGAAAATTATCAATCAACACTACTCCTAATGTCAAAGATGCTGCAGCCTTCTCATTGGCCCACAAGCTAGAAGCAGGGAGGGATCATGTGTACTGATAAAAAAAAATCTAGAATATTCGAAATTACGAATTTATATCACTATATTCTAAATATTTGCAAATTTTCGAAGTACCTATATTCGCGATAAAAATGCACAATTCGAATATTCGTGATCAACACTATATTACACAATGAAATTATATACAGGGAGTGCAGAATTATTAGGCAAGTTGTATTTTTGAGGATTAATTTTATTATTGAACAACAACCATGTTCTCAATGAACCCAAAAAACTCATTAATATCAAAGCTGAATATTTTTGGAAGTAGTTTTTAGTTTGTTTTTAGTTTTAGCTATTTTAGGGGGATATCTGTGTGTGCAGGTGACTATTACTGTGCATAATTATTAGGCAACTTAACAAAAAACAAATATATACCCATTTCAATTATTTATTTTTACCAGTGAAACCAATATAACATCTCAACATTCACAAATATACATTTCTGACATTCAAAAACAAAACAAAAACAAATCAGTGACCAATATAGCCACCTTTCTTTGCAAGGACACTCAAAAGCCTGCCATCCATAGATACTGTCAGTGTTTTGATCTGTTCACCATCAACATTGCGTGGAGCAGCAACCACAGCCTCCCAGACACTGTTCAGAGAGGTGTACTGTTTTCCCTCCTTGTAAATCTCACATTTGATGATGGACCACAGGTTCTCAATGGGGTTCAGATCAGGTGAACAAGGAGGCCATGTCATTAGATTTTCTTCTTTTATACCCTTTCTTGCCAGCCACGCTGTGGAGTACTTGGACGCGTGTGATGGAGCATTGTCCTGCATGAAAATCATGTTTTTCTTGAAGGATGCAGACTTCATCCTGTACCACTGCTTGAAGAAGGTGTCTTCCAGAAACTGGCAGTAGGACTGGGAGTTGAGCTTGACTCCATCCTCAACCCGAAAAGGCCCCACAAGGTCATCTTTGATGATACCAGCCCAAACCAGTACTCCACCTCCACCTTGCTGGCGTCTGAGTCGGACTGGAGCTCTCTGCCCTTTACCAATCCAGCCACGGGCCCATCCATCTGGCCCATCAAGACTCACTCTCATTTCATCAGTCCATAAAACCTTAGAAAAATCAGTCTTGAGATATTTCTTGGCCCAGTCTTGACGTTTCAGCTTGTGTGTCTTGTTCAGTGGTGGTCGTCTTTCAGCCTTTCTTACCTTGGCCATGTCTCTGAGTATTGCACACCTTGTGCTTTTGGGCACTCCAGTGATGTTGCAGCTCTGAAATATGGCCAAACTGGTGGCAAGTGGCATCTTGGCAGCTGCACGCTTGACTTTTCTCAGTTCATGGGCAGTTATTTTGCGCCTTGTTTTTTCCACACGCTTCTTGCGACCCTGTTGACTATTTTGAACGAAACGCTTGATTGTTCGATGATCACGCTTCAGAAGCTTTGCAATTTTAAGAGTGCTGTATCCCTCTGCAAGATATCTCACTATTTTTGACTTTTCTGAGCCTGTCAAGTCCTTCTTTTGACCCATTTTGCCACACCTGATATAGGGTGTTGATGTCATTAGACCACACCCCTTCTCATTACAGAGATGCACATCACCTAATATGCTTAATTGGTAGTAGGCTTTCGAGCCTATACAGCTTGGAGTAAGACAACATGCATAAAGAGGATGATGTGGTCAAAATACTCATTTGCCTAATAATTCTGCACTCCCTGTACAGTGACAGTATAGACAGTGTAGAAAACAGCTGCCGGGCCTGGTCTGAGAGAGCGATCTTTACTAGCCACAGGAATTGGG
Source organism: Bufo bufo (assembly GCF_905171765.1). NCBI lineage: Eukaryota > Metazoa > Chordata > Amphibia > Anura > Bufonidae > Bufo > Bufo bufo. The sequence continues at coordinate 4,320,732 of NC_053390.1, forward strand.
GCGGCATAAAAGGAAAGGGTTGCGAAAAATTTACTGGGGGAGGGAGGCGCCATTAAAAAATTTGCTGTGGAGCACAGTCATTTCTAGCTACGGTACTGTCGAGCCTGCTTACCAAGAGGAAGTGCAGACTAGCCCACTGGTAGCCCAGGCCCTCAGTATTGTAAAGGATGGATGTGTGCCCGTATGCTGTCTCAATGTTGAAGACTGCAAGTTAACTGTTCCTGGGAATACCTTGCTGGCCAAAGTTGTGTCTGAAGGGGACATCCTTAGACGAAGGCGCTTCACGCTACAGCCGGATAGGAGATCAGCCTGGACCTATGCTGTAGAGGTCCATCAAAGGGAGACCCCAACAGTGGAGTGGAATGGTCGAGTGATCATGGCCCAGATGGGGGTGGACTGCAAGACCCTGACTCCAGGACAGCAGAAGTCACTGGAAGACACCCTTTGGGAATTTCAGGAGGGGTTCTAAAGACATGATGAGGACTTTGGGTGTGCTTCCGCCATTGAGCACAAAATCCCCACCGGTGATGCTGCACCAATCAGGGAACGTTACCGGCAAATCCCGACTAAAATTTACCAGGACTTGAAGGACATGGTGGCCAGAATGTTGGAAAACCAGGAGAGTCAAAGCCCTTGGGCTGCTCCAGTAGTCTTGGTGCGGAAAAAAGATGGGAGTCTCTGGTTTTGCGTGGATTATCGGAAGCTGAATGCCCAGACCATCCGTGGATTGAGGAGTCGTTGTCCGCCCTGAGTCATGCGAAGTTCTTCTCGACTCTTTACCTGGCCAGTGTGTATTGGCAGGTTCCAGTGGCCTAGTGGGACTCTACGAGTTAAACCGGATGCCGTTTGGCCTGTCCAATGCCCCGGGAACATTCCAGCTGTTGATGGAGCACTGCCTGGGGGATCTAAACTTCGAGTCGGTATTGATATACCTGGACGACATAGTAGTGTTTAGGGCCTCCTTCGAGGATCACCTCCAGAAGCTGCGACAGGTCCTAGGATGGCTGCAAGACTATAGGCTCAAGATCAAGCCCAAGAAGTGCCAACTATTTAGACAGCAGATAGAGTATTTGGGACATTTGGTCACCAGGAGGGGGTAAAGCCGGCACCCAGCAAGATGGAGATCATCCAGAAGTGGCCCCATCCGTAGGACTGGCCGGCTACTACAGGAGGTTTATACCCAAATTCGCTCATTTGGTGGGCTCGTTAAATGAGTTATTAAGGAGCACTGCGGGGGGCCCGAAGAATTGTCCCATGAAATGGGGACCCCGGCAACAAGAGGCCTTTGAAGCAGTGAAAGAGGCGCTGACCAGTACCTTGATTCTGGCTTATGCGCGGTTCGACACCCCATTCCTTCTGTATGCTGACGGAAGTCTACATGGTCTGGGGGCCGTGTTATCCCAAGTCCAGAATGGACATGAGAGAGTCATTGCCTATGGCAGCAGGTCTCTGAGGGAGTCAGAGCGCAACCCTGACAACTATAGCTCCTTTAAACTGGGACTACTGACACTGGTGTGGGCCATGACCGAAAGGTTTGCGGAGTACCTGACAGGTGCAGAGGTGACCGTGATGACGGACAACAACCCGTTAGTACATCTGGAGAATGCCAAGCTCGGTGCGCTTGAGCAGAGGCGGTTGGCTAGCCTTTCTAAATACCACTACCGCATCAAGTTCCGGACAGGTAGGGACAACGGCAACGCCAATGCACTCTCCCGATGTCACGGTACCTTCTATGACAGAGGTTAGAAGATCAGAGAGAATGACTGCACGTGAGGTTAACTGACAGTCTCTTGATTCTCAGTGTTGTTGTTTGGTAATGACCACACCTCTTGTCAGGTGCAGCTGGCGGTCAGTACTGCTTCCCTATTTAGTTTGGTTTCACACTTTATTATCTGCTTGGATTGGAAGAGTTGGTGTGTGGATCTTAACTGTGTTCCTGCTCATCCATTTTCTATAATATAAGTTGTACTGCTCTTTATATTTGGTTGTTCCCTCTTACTTGTTGTTACTAGGCCTCAGGTAAACGCTGGTTCATTCTCCTGGGAAGGAACCAGTAGTCTCATTCCCTTTCACTACCTCTACTGCATCTCAGGGCTCCTAGGGTTTAGGTTCCAGCATATGTATTTTCCCACCTTCAGGGTCTATACATACTGACAGGTGTCAGGGCCAGATCTAGGGGTTTTCTAGGAGGTGACCTTTCCCTTCTCCCTAGCCTTGAGGCCTAGTTCTTTGTCTTCTCCCTTCTGTTGTCCTTCTGGCGTCCCTCCCCTTCCCATTATTCGTGACATTATCAACCGCCCAAAAACCGCCATTTTGTTTGTATCAGTGCGGCAATGGATCTTATTTCTGCACTGGTCGGACAACTCCAGGGGCTGTCTCTGGAGGTAGCTGACCTCCGCACGACCGTCTCACAGATCCAGAGACCACAGGCGGCTGGTTCCAACAGCGGGACCAGGTCTGCCTTGAACCCAAGGTGGCTTTTCCGGACAGATTTTCCGGGGGAAGTGACAAATTTAGTCGGTTCAGGGAGTCATGAAAATTATATTTTAAACTGCGTCCATGCTCTTCTGTGGACGAGAGTCAAAGAGTGGGTATAATCATTTCTTTGCTAAAAGGTGAGGCTCAGTCTTGGGTTTTTTCGTTGCTGACCAGATCACAGTCCCTCCGGTCGGTAGATAATTTTTTTTAGAGCTCTAGGGTTTATCTATGATGACCCAGATCGGATCTCCCTGGCCGAGACCAAGTTGCGTGGCTTACGGCAGGGAGGGCGTTATGCGGAGACCTATTGCTCTGAATTTAGGAGATACGGATACGAAGTGGAATGATCCTGCTCTCCATAGTCAATTCTGTCAAGGGCTTTCTGAGAGCCTGAAGGACGCATTGGCATTTCACAAATATCACGAGTCGTTGGAGGCGGCTATATCCCTTGCTGTACGTATTGATAGACGCTTGAGGGAGAGATCTAAGGCTCCTCACACTCAGGACGTACTATCATATAAGGTGACAGCCTCTTCCGACACTTTGGGTAAAGAGACACTTGAGCACATGTCTGGTGATGAGCCAATGCAGCTGGGGGGAGCTACCCCATGATCTGGTAATAATAACTTTAGGCTTAAGATGAGACTCTGCTTTTTCTGTGGAAAAGGGGGACAATTTGTTAACGTATGTCCTTATGCTAAACGTCAAGGTGAAAAAAATATATAAAGTGCGTTTAGTCCTCATCTCACTCTTGGTGGTGTGGGTGGGGAATCTGAGTAATCACTTTTGTCTTTTGCCGGTAGTACCGGATTTCTCCTGCTTGCCAAGGTGGCGCTAGACTCCAAAACTGTGGGAATTGAAGTATTTATTGACAGTGGGGAAGGGGCTAACCTAGTTGATGGTCAGTTCGTTCGTATGCATGGGTTGACAAGTGCATTGGATAAAAATATTTCAGTGTTTGCAATTGTTTCTTCTCCTCTCACACAAAAATGTTTATCACAAATGGTGCAGGACATTCATTTAATGGTGGGTGATTTTCATCAAGAATCTATTTTGTGTTTTGTGCTGGAGGGTCTGCCTGCAACCTTGGTGCTAGGTTTACCATGATTAACTCCTTAAGGACACAGCCTTATTGGACCAGGCCATTTTTTGCAAATCTGACCAGTGTCACTTTATGTGGTGATAACTTTAAAACACTTTGACTTATCCAGGCCGTTCTGAGATAGTTTTTTCATCACATATTGTACTTCATGACACTGGTAAAATTAAGTAAAAAATAATAATTTTTATTTATAAAAAATACCAAATTTACCAAATATTTGTAAAAAATTGCTAATTTCCAAGTTTCAATTTCTCTACTTCTATAATACATAGTAATACCTACAAAAATAGTTATTACTTTACATTCCCCATTTGTCAACTTCATGTTTGGATCATTTTGGGAATGATATTTTATATTTTGGGGATGTCACAAGGCTTAGAAGTTTGGAAGCAAATCTTGAAATTTTTCAGAAATTTTCAAAAACCCAAATTTTAGGGACCAGTTCAGGTCTGAAGTCACTGTAGAAACTACACCCGTCAAGCTATTCAAAACTGATTTTACAAACGTTGTTAACCCTTTAGGTGTTCCACAAGAGTTAATGGTAAACGGAGATAGAATTTCAGAATTTAGATTTTTTGGCAAATTTTCCATTTTAATCAATTTTTTCCAGTAACAAAGCAAGGGTTAACAGCCAAACAAAATTCAATATTTATTGCCCCGATTCTGTAGTTTGCAGAAACATCCCATATGTGGCCGTAAACTACTGTACGGGCACACAGTAGGGCGTAGAGGGAAAGGTGCGCCATATGGTTTTTGGAAGGCAGATGTCCCATTTGAAGCCCCCCTGATGCACCCCTAGAGTAGAAACTCCATAAAAGTGACCACATCTAAGAAACTACACCCCTCAAGGTATTCAAAACAGATTTTACGAACTTTGTTAACCCTTTAGGTGTTGCACAAAAGTTATTGGCAAATGGGGATGAAATTAGAGAATTTCATTTTTTTGCAAAATTTTCCATTTTAAACAATTTTTTCCACTATTAAAGCAAGGGTTAACAGCCAAACAAGACTGTATCTTTATTGCCCTGACTCTGCCGTTTACAGAAGCACCCAATATGTGGTCATACACTACTGTACGGCCACGCGGCAGGGCGTAGAGGAAAAGGAGAGCCGTGTGGTTTTTGGAGGGCTGATTGTTATGGACCGGTTTATTTACACCGTGTCCTGTTTCAACCCCCCTAATGCACCCCTGGAGTAGAAACTCTCTAAAAGTGACCCCATTTTGGAAACTACGGGATAAGGTGGTGGTTTTGTTGGGACTATTTTTAGGGTACATATGATTTTTGGTTGCTCTATATTACATTTTTGTGAGGCAAGGTTATCAAAAATTGAAATTCTGAAATTTCATCTCCATTTGCCATTAACTGTTGAGGAACATCTAAAGGGTTAATAAAGTTTGTAAAATCAGTTTTGAATACCTTGAGGGGTGTAGTTTCTTAGATGGGGTCACTTTTAGGGAGTTTTTACTCTAGGGGTGCATCAGGGGGGCTTCAAAAGGGACATGGTGTCAATAAAAAAGGCCATCAAAATCGGCCTTCCAGAAACCATGTCGGTCCTTTCCTTTTGCGCCCTGCCTTTTAGTCATACAGCGGTTTACGACCACAAATGTTGCGTTTATGTAAACTGCAGTATCAGGGTAATAAATATTACGTTTTGTTTGGTTGTTAACCCTTGCTTTGTTACCGGAAAAAACGGATTGAAATGGAAAAGTGCCAAAAATAGCTTTTTTTTTTTTTTTTTTTTGATCGTGTTAATCTGGGGGGTTTTGGGGGCTATATGACTTTTTGATCGCTTGCTATTAAACTTTTTGTTATGTAAGGTGACAAAAAAAGATTCTTTTTTTGGACCGTTTTTTTTTTTGGACTGTGTTAATCTGGGGGGTTAGGTCATGGTGTATTTTTATAGAGGAGATTCTTACGGACGCGGTGATACCTAATAAGTCAACTTTTTTCCAATTATTTAGGTTTTAGACTTTATTATCCTTTTTGATACAAAAACTTATTTTTTTGTATCTCAAAAGGCGATACCTAATTTGTATACATTTTTAAATATATTTTAGTTTTACAATTTCTTTTGGTGTCTCAAGTCTGAGAACCAGTTTTTTTATCCGATTGTCAGTGGCTAAATTGGGATATAAATTTAGTGGCTAAATTGGGATATAAATTTAGTACTCCATGGAAGTGTGGTACTCCCTGAAGCAGCCGTCAATGCAGAGGCCCGAATGATCGGGGCTCGTGTCGCACTGAGTAGTGGTGTCCTTCCGTATACCCCTCATGCGATACACTCTGCACTTTTTTTGGGTTCGTCCCTTCTTTCCAGTATGGGGGGCCACACCTGGAAAGTGTTAGCCAGGCACGATCCGGGCGTCTCCAGTTCCCGAGGTACTCCGGCCTGCTCTTTCCCGGTCTGAAAAGATCAGGTCCTTGAGGACTGCCTCATAGAATTGGAGGAATGTCCCTGTGCTGCCAGCGCTCCGGGACAGCACAAAAGAGTTGTACAAGGCAACCTGCACCAAGTAGACTGCAACTTTTTTGTACCATGCCCGGGTTTTGCGCATCGCATTATATGGCTTGAGGACTTGATCAGAGAGATCAACTCCTCCCATATACCGATTGTAGTCGACGATACAATCGGGCTTGAGGACCGTTGCCGCGGTACATCGCACAGGGACAGGGGTGATGCCGTTACCATGAATTGTGGACAGTACAAGGACATCCCTCTTGTCCTTATATCTGACCAGCAACAGGTTTTCACTGGTAAGGGCATGGGTCTCACCCCTGGAGATAGGTACCTGGAGGGGGTGGGCAGGGAGGCCACATAGATTTTTCCGCACGGTCCCACAAGCGGACGTGAATCTGGCGGCGAGGGACTGGAACAAGGGGATACTAGTATAAAAGTTATCCACGTACAGGTGATAACCTTTATCTAGCAGTGGGTGCATAAGGTCCCACACAAGTTTCCCGCTAACACCCAGAGTGGGGGGACATTCTGGGGGTTGAATACGGGAATCTCGCCCCTCGTACACATGAAACTTGTAAGTGTACCCTGAGGTAATCTCACAAAGTTTGTACAGCTTCACGCCATACATCGCCCGCTTTGAGGGAACATACTAGTGGAAAATGAGTCTCCCCTTGAACGCAATGAGAGACTCATCAACCGCGACCTCCCTTTCAGGTACATAGGCCTGTACAAATTTGGCCCCAAAGTGATCGATGACCGGCCTGATTTTCTACAGGCAGTCATAGGCAGGATCACCTTGGGGGGGACATGCTGCATTATCTGAATAATGCAGGCATTTCCGGATGGCCTCAAACCGGGTACGTGCCATGGCCGTACTGTAAAGTGGGGTCTGGTAGAGGACGTCCCCACTCCAGTAATGCCTGACACTAGGTTTCTTGACTAGGCCCATGTGCAGTACGAGGCCCCAAAATGTCCTCATCTTTGCTGCACTGACCGGAGTCCAGCCACCGGGCCTAGCCAAAAAGGAGCCCGGGTGTTGAGCAACAAACTGTTGGGCGTACAGGTGTGTTTGCTCCAGCATTAGATTTACCAGTTGGTCACTGAAAAAAAGACTAAAAAAAGTCATATTCAGTGAAGCCCACTGTGGAAATCTGGATTCCTGATTGGCCTACAAACTCAGGAATCACAGGCTCAAATCGCTCTGGGGTACACCAGACAAGTTTACCGGCAGGGGGCTCCAGTGGATTTAACTGGTGGGCCGGAAAACTAGTATGAGCCCCAGAGCTGCTCGTACTAGGGTGGGCCACAGGGTCCCTAGCATGGCAGTCCCCTTGCTCCGCCTGGCGGCGTCTCCGCCGCCTTGGGGGCTCATCGTCATTGCTAGATGATGAGGAGGACCCGGATGACAACAGGAAAGTGGGGTCATCCTCGTCCTCACTGGGACTCTTGGACTCGGAGGCAAGCTGGGCGTATGCCTCCTCCGGCGGGCCATAGGGGAGTGTGTGTCTGCGTGTGTATGTGCATGTGTAAATCTTTATTTGGTGTGCGTGTGTGCGGGGGCACGGGTGTTCGCGTACTTATCCCTAAAACTAACAGAAAAAAAAAAAATACAAACTAACAAACTAAAAAAAGGGGAAAAATGTGAATTTTATATTTTTTTTTAATTAAAAACCGCAGATCAACCGTCCGAAGTTGATCAGCGGTGGGGTGTGCGATGCGCTAACAGTGGCCGGTCGCTAAGAGTGTCGGCCACAGTCAGCGCACGCACAAAATAAATAAATAAATGCCTGCGCCCCAAAAAAGTTGTGGGAGGGGGCAGGGGGGCAAGTGGCAGCACCCCTGGGGGGTCTAGGGTCACACAGCTGTGCTGTGGACCCCAGACACCCTACTTAGGGTGATGCAATAAAACTTTTTTTTCCCACTAACTTTACCTTTTATATCCCTGCCTAGCCCAACCTTTCCCTAGACTTTCCCTAATTACCTGCTGATCAGATGGGGGGTGCTGGGGCACAGATCGGGTCCTGGGGGCAAGGATGGGTGCTGGGGCACAGATGGGGTGATACTGGCTCAGATCCGGCGACGTGCACTGCAGTGCTCCTCTCTCCTCCACTCCGGGACACAAAAGGAGGAGGAGAGGAGTGCTGGCAACATTTGAATCTCCCGCCCGCCCACCTACCAATCAGAGGCGATCCTGAGAGGTGATTTCACATCACCTCTCAGGATCGCAGGATGGTGATTGGTGGGGTAAAAACACACCACCGATCACCATCCTGTTCCGGGTTATCGGGTCCTCAGAGACCCGAATAACCCGGAAACGCAGCAAACCGCAGGTCTGAATTGACCTGCAGTTTGCTGCGATCGCCTGCACGGGGGGGTCACAGGACCCTCCGGCGCATTGGCACCAGGTGCTTGCTCAATGATTTGAGCAGGCACCGGGTCCCGATCACCGCCCGCCGCGCGGCGGTGATTGGAAATACACAGGGCGTACTGGTACGCCCTGTGTCCCTAAGTACCAGGACATCAGGGCGTACCTGTACGCCCTGTGTCCTAAAGAGGTTAAGCAAACATAATCCTACCATCGATTGCCAAGCGAGACAGATTCTTGATTGTAGTGATATTGCATAGACAAATTTTCCCGATGTATTTTCTGAAAGTGGAGACCAGGAGTTACCTCCACACCGGGAGTATGATTGCCTCGTCAACCTTATTCCCGGAGCTAGGTTGCCCAAGTCTCGGTTGTATAAGCTTTCTGAACCCGAAAGAGTAGCCATGCGAGAATATATCACCAAGAGTTTGGCTAAAGGTCATATTAGACCATCCAAGTCCCCAGTGGATGCAGGGTTCTTCTTTGTTAAGAAAAAGGACGTAACTCTTAGGCCATGTTTGGACTTCCGTAAGCTTAATCGCATTACTGTCCGTGATCCTTATCCTCTTCCTTTAATCCCGGATTTGTTCAATCAGATTGTCGGTGCCAAGGTGTTCTCTAAGTTGGATTTGAGGGGGGCATATAATCTGGTAAGAATCAAGAAGGGGGACGAATGGAAGACGGCTTTTAATACCCCTGAAGGTCATTTTGAGAATTTGGTCATGCCTTTTGGGTTGACCAATGCTCCTGCGGTTTTTCAACATTTTATCAATGACATCTTTCATCATCTGGTGGGCAGGTTTGTTGTGCTGTACCTGGATGATATACTAATTTATTTTCCAGACATGGAAACTCATCAGGATCAAGTGAGACATGTCTTACAGATCCTAAGGGAGAATAAATTTTACGCTAAGATGGAGAAGTGTGTATTTGCAGTTCCGGAAGTGCAATTCCTGGGCTACCTACTCTCATCTTCAGGTTTTCATATGGATCTGGAAAAAGTCTGTGCAATGTTGGATTGGGATCGACCCGAAAATCCGGAAGCGCTCATGCAATTTTTGGGGTTCACCAACTACTACAGTAAATTTATCTTGAATTACTCGACTGTTGTTAAACCATTAACAGATATGACTAAGAAAGGTGTGGATTTCTCAGTCTGGTCTGATGAGGCATTACATGCCTTTTCAGCGGTGAAGGAGTGTTTTGCTTCTGCTCCCATACTGGTGCAACCTGATGTGTCACAGCCATTCATTGTGGAAGGTGACGCATCCGAGGCAGGGGGTTGGAGCAGTCTTGTCACAAGGTCCTTCACCGAGTAAATGGCGCCCATGTGCATTCTTCTCTAAGAAACTCTCTGTAACGGACCGTTTCAGCAGACAAGGGGTTAAAATCCGTTTAGGCGATAAGCCCCTTTCTGAGAGACAGGCACAGCTACTGCAGGATACACCAAACTCCCGAACTGGATACAAAGTAGCACTCCAAACTGGAACCTCACGAATAGCTGCTAGCAGACGAACAGGAATCAGCTTACACTCCTGGCAATCAGCCTCTAACAGCATACAGCGGATCCCCCCAATAACGAGACAAGGCTCCGTGTTGAGGGTCAAGCAGTGGTCTGACTGTACTTCACGTACAGCCTCTTTTATTCATAAACCACAAACATAGTACTGCCCACAGGGGTTTGAAATGCAACCAATCAGTAATTTACAACACATACAATGTAAGTACAGCCCATCTGGTGTACACGCCCCTAGGGGACCAGAATGAAGACTGTGACATAGGACAGATAAACAGCACTTAGGACACACAGACACAACACATCCCCACAATGCATCATGGTTTCCTCCTCTCTGCCCTCGAGACACCCGAGGCGTAATCCAATTATCTCTCAAGACAAAGAGAAGTCACCAATACACTTGTGCAGACAACAGGACAGACATCACCATTTAAACACACAATGGGACAATGGCACAATAGAAACACACCCAGCATTTTTCTCCCAAGCTGACAAGTTACACTTATTATAAATTGTTACAACTTTGTGAGTTTACATTGGCCATACATATAACTTACATCAATTTAAACAGTATAACTTTGGGACAAACCTATCCAAAATTCACTTGAATCGGTTCAGGGGTTTAAAAGTTAGTATATGGCCCATAATCCTGGGGCAAGAGGCGGATAGGAAAAATTCTTACCTGAGATTTTACTTTCCTTGAGTCCGTAGGCAGCACAGAATGGGTTAACTTTGTTCTCATCCGATCCTAGGACCGCCCACCTAGATAATAGGTACAGATTAAAACAATGAAATCATTAGTAGTGACCTATAAAGGCTGCTTCCTCCAGAACCTCCTTGTGTTAATACAAATAGACTCAGACCAAGAATTATGCCAAAAAACAATATAAGAAATTTATTAGGGAGGGTATACTTGTGCTGCCTACGGACTCAAGGAAAGTAAAATCCCAGGTAAGAATTTTTCCTTTCCCATTTCGTCCTACGGCAGCACAGAATGGGATTTTCATAGATCACAAGGGGGGGTATCCTCACTCAGAGCTGCAGACAGAACCCTGAGCTCCTAGCATTAACATCCAAACGATAATGTTTGACGAAGGTCAGGGATGAAGACCAGGATGCTGCATTGCAGATTTCTTCAATCGAGACCTGTGCGACCTCTGCGCAAGAAGTAGCCGTGGCCCTGGTGGAATGTGCTCTCACTGGAAATGGAGGTGGTATCTCTTCCAGAGAATAGGCTTCCATTATTGTGGCTTTGATCCATCTTGCCAAAGTATCTTTAGAAGGATAAGAACCCTTTCTTGGCCCAGAGAAGAGGACAAAAAGGTTTTCTACTGCTCTGAATTCTCTTGTTCTTTGCAAATAGATAAGTAGAGCTCTTTTAACATCCAATGTATGTAAGAGTTACTGGTTCCGTAATTGCTGTGAGGAATAGAGTCTTGCAGGAGAGCCATTTGTAGTCCACTTCTTGTAATGGCTCAAATGGGGGAGCTGCAAGCCTTTTTAGTACCAGAGAAAGATCCCAGATGGGTACTGGGTCTCTATGAACAGGTTTGAGCCTCTTGATCGCCTTGAAAAATCGGAATATCAAAGGATGATGAAGGAATTCATTCTCTGTTACAGAGTTTATTGCCGTCATGTGGGATCTTAGCGTATTTGGCTTGAGCCCTTTCTGGAACCCATCTTGCAGGAACTGCAGGATGGAAGAAATATTGATGGTTTCATAGCTGGTCTGTGACATCCAGGATAGAAATTTTCGCCAGATTTTAGCATATTTTCTGTTGGTAGAGTCTTTCCTAGACGCCAGCAGGGTGTTGATTACCGATTGTGACAAGCCCCTTTTCTCTAGTCTACTTCTCTCAGCTTCCAGGCCGTAAGGTGTAGACGTTGTAGATTCTGATGATACAGGTTGTTCTGCAACAGGAGATCTGGTCGCAGGGGGAGTTTCCAGAAGTTTCCCCTGGACAAGTGAAATAGAAGGGGAAACCACGACCTTCTCGGCCAAAATGACGTGATCATAATGGCCTGAGGCTTCTCCTCTGCTATCTTCCGAAGAACTCTCGGGATGAGAGGTATCGGGGGAAATATATAGATGAATAGGCGTTCCCAGCTCATGGAGAAGGCGTCCACCACTGTTGGATTGTCGAAGCTGTTCAGCGGACAAAACCTGCTCAATTTTCTGTTCTTTGCTGTCGCCATCAGATCCCATGCAGGAGAGCCCCACTTCTCTGTAATTTGGTGAAAAACGGACTGATTGAGCTCCCATTCGGCTTGGTTCACCGTCTTCCTGCTCAGATGATCCGCTTGCGTATTGCAGCAGCCCCTGATATGGGCTGCTTTTAGTTCCAGCAGGTGTGATTCCGCCCAGCTGAAAATAGTTTTGCACAGCTCCAGAAGAAGTCCGCTCCTCGTACCTCCCTCTTTGTTCAGGTAGAATACGGTAGTCAAGTTGTCCGAACGGATCAGAACGGATCTCCCTACTATATCGGACTTGAAGTGGCGCAGAGCCAACAGAACCACCTTCAGCTCCTTGTAGTTCGAGGATTTCATCCTGTCCTCGTGTGTCCAGAGGCCTTGCACCCACTTGTTCAGAAGAAGGGCTCCCCATCCTTTGCCGGAGGCATCCGTAGTTATGATCACCAGAGACCGGAACTGGAAGCTCTTCCCTTTGACTAAATTTTCTGTGCATAACCACCATCTGAGGGACTGAATTGTCGCTGGATTCAGCCTTATTCTCGCGTCCAAACTGAGTCTGGAGAGTCGCCAAGCTCGCAGCATGTTCATCTGAAGATCCCTGCTGTGATATTTGCCCAAGGGACAGCTTCTGAAACTGACGTCATATGACCCAGAGTTTTCATAACCCTTCGTACTGAAGGGGAGTGGAGGGACATCAGAGTTTTCATCTCCTTCTTCAGTGCTTCCACCTTTGGCATAGGAAGATAGAGCTTCATGGTGACAGTATTTACTAGGAACCCTAGGAAGATCTTGGATGTTGCTGGGACCGTGTCTGATTTTTCCCAATTTATTAGGAAACCCACAGACTGTAAGAGGTCCACCGTCTGTTCCAGATGTTGATGCAGGAGTTTCTCCGTACCGGCTACCAGCAACCAGTCGTCTAGGTATGGGAAGATTTGGATCCCCCTCAGGCGAAGTTCTACTGCAATAAGTACTGCTATCTTTGTGAATATCCTCGGGGCTGAACATAACCCGAAGGGAAGAGCTCTGAACTGGTAATGCAGAATTTCTCCCCCTCTTTTGATGGCAACTCTCAGGAATCTTCTTGACTGTGGATTTATAGGAATATGCAGATAGGCGTCTTTGAGATCTAAAGAAGCCACGAACAGGTTCTTCCTGAGGACAGCACCGATGGATCTCATCGTCTCCATTTTGAAATGGATCTTCTTTAGATGACGGTTTCAGTAGCGCAGGTCTATGATCAGCCGACTCTTCCCATTCCCTTTGGGTACGCAGAAAATTCTGGAGTAGATTCCAGAGTTCTTTGAATCGTTTAAACTGGTTCCAAAGCTCCCTTTTCTATGAACTCTCTTAACAAAAGAAAGATCTGTGGATCTCTTGGTTTGTTTACAGTAAACCTGTCTTTGGGTGCGCGATTGAACTCCAGATTGTAGCCATTTCGTATGATGTCCAGAGCCCAGCTGTCTGATGTAATTTGAAGCCAGCTCCGGTGAAAAAGGGATATTCGACCTCCTACCCTTACAATTCTGGCGTCAGAATTCCTGCTTCTGAGGCCTATTCTCTTCTGTTTTCCTCTTAGATTTCTCAGACGAACCCCAAGTTCTACGGTCAGCTCTTCCTCGGCTTGAGCGACCTCTATAGCCTGATCTTCTGGGATCCTGTCTGTAGGAACGAAAACTCCTGGGTTTATCCTTCCGCTTGGTTTGAGGAAAACTTAATACTTTATCCTCCATATTTGCCTTCAAGAGGTTATCCAGGTGAGACCCGAACAATTCTCCTGGCTCAAAAGGGAGGGAACATAAATTGTTCTTAGAAGATGGATCTCCAGACCAGAGCTTCAACCAGAGCGATCTTCATATGGAGTTCGTGAGAGCCATGTTCTTCGCCGTAAACCTTATCGTGTCTACTGGGAAATCACAGAGGAATTCCGCCGCCAGCTTCAGGTTAGGTATTTGTTTCAGGAGGTCTTCTCTGGAGACACGGTCTTCAATGTCCCTGCCAAGATGGCTTAACCATACTCTAAGAGCTCGCGCCACTGGGACTGATGCCATGGCCGCTTTATTAAGAGACGCTAGATAGGTCTGTGACCTCTTAAGGAGGCCATCCGCCTTCCTCTCCATAGGGTCCTTCAATAAGGCTGAGTCATCTGATGGAAAGAATGATTTCCTGGCTAATCTCGTCACTGCTGGGTCTACCCTAGCAGGGCCTTCCCAGCTCGAGGATTCCGCTGGATCTGTTTTATAAACTGCTCTGAATCTCGAGCCTAAGTTCAGCCTTGCCACTGGATGTTCCCACTCTTTACGCATAACTGCATCAAGAACAGGGTGACCTGGAAACACCGACGCCTTCTTCTTCGGAAAGTAGAAGAGATTATCCTCGTTATGGCTACTGGCCTTTTCCTTACTGGTCTCCATGATACTCTTTACTTCTTTAATAAGATGATTCGTATCAGATTTGTTAAATAGAAAGTTATCCTCTAGAACCGGCGACTCAGAACTAGAGGAGACTTCGCCTTCTGACCGTGAATCCACAGAAGAAGAAGATGGAGACCGACGTCTCCTCTTTTTTGATGACTTTTTAGATTTAGTTTGTTTGAGGAAAGCCTTAAACAGAGACATCATCTTGGTGGTGTCGTCATCTGATGTTTCATCTGGATGGGAGCACTGCTCACAGATGTTAGAGGTATGGTCCTCCAGTAAGGGCTGCAGACAGGAGATGCAGAGTGCAGGTTCAGCTCTCTGTTTCTTTTTAGCAGGTATAGTTCCCTGAGTGTCCTGGAAACACCTGAGGCAGAGATCCTGCAGGAAGTCATCAGGAAGGGGTTGATCACAACCCTGACACAATCTGTGTTTGCTCTTGCGAGCCCTCTTTTCCCTTTTGCTGGATGTGGAGGACATCTGTAATAAAAAAAAATGAAGGTATAAATCATTCAAAAAAACAGCAGGGTAATCAGGGGTTAACTGCCTGACAATAGGACAGGCAAATACCTTCAAACCGCTAGAGCTCAGCTGCCTAGGCACCAGGGCATCTGAGCTCTGCATAGTCCCGCTTTTTATACCTGAGATTTGAATTTGGCGCCCAAAGGAGTGGGCGTGCGCCTATGACGTCAGACGCCGCCGCGTCTGCGTTCCACGATGCGTTCCACATGCGGGGGACCGGAAGTAGAAGATAGCCGGCAATACCTGAGCGGCACAGCGCTTAACAGCCAAACCAATGGCCGGACGCTGAAGGGACGCAGGTGGGAGGTAAGCGGGACGAGAGTGGAGCCAGGGAAGCATACATGGCTGTAACCACTCTCCGGCCTGGACCTGGAAAAAACAAGGTACAAACGGCCATCTCCAAGGTGGATCCATAGGTGGGCTTCATCCTCCGATGAGGACAAAAAAAAAACACAAGGAGGTTCTGGAGGAAGCAGCCTTTATAGGTCACTACTAATGATTTAATTGTTTTAATCTGTACCTATTATCTAGGTGGGCGGTCCTAGGATCGGATGAGAACAAAGTTAACCCATTCTGTGCTGCCGTAGGACGAAATGGGAAAAACAGGCCTCTCCAAAACCCAATGGCGAGGTTGGTTTCGCCACACTCTCAGCTGCTGAAAAAAATGAAGTCGTAGGCAATAGAGAATTGCTGGCCATTAAGTTGGCTTTTGAGGAATAGTGGCATTGGTTGGAAGGAGCGATGCATCCTATTACGGTAATTACTAATCACAAAAATCTGGCTTACCTGGAGTCGGCTAAATGTCTGAACCCAAGGCAGGCAAGATGGTTGTTGTTTTTTACCAGATTTAATTTCATTGTCACATATCGCCCTGGGATTAAGAACGTCAAGGTGGATGCCTTGTCGCGTAGGGGGGGGGGGAGGTGTTATTTAAAAGATCTGCACAAGGTATTCGAGGAACATCACTGTAGTGTTCTTACAGGACACCCTGGGAGCAGATCCACGGTCGATCTCATCTCTCGTTGATTATGGTGGCCAGGGTTGCGTAAATGTGTGGAGGGCTATGTGCCTTCAGGATCTCTACTTTCGTTGTCCATCCCGTCCAGACCTTGGACTCATTTGTCCATGGACTTTATCACAGATTTGCAGAATTCCTCAGGAAAAACTGTGATTCTGGTGGTTGTTGATCGTTTCAGTAAAATGTTGCACTTTATAGCATTACCAGGGCTACTTCTCGCACAAGTGTTTGTTGATAACATCATGAAGCTACATGTATTTCCTCTGATGTGGTGTCTGATAGGGGGACTCAGTTTGTTTCCAGATTCTGGAAGGCGTTCTGCTCTCGCTCGGGGGTACAATTGTCCTTCTCTTCGGCCTTTCACCCTAAGTCGAACGAACAGACTGAGAGCACTAACCAGAATCTGGAGACTTATCTGAGATGTTTTGTCTCGGAGAATCAGGAGGAGTGGTCTTCTTTTTTGTCTTTGGCCGAGTTCGCCATAAATAACCGTAGGCAGTCCACTGGTACTAAGACTTCTGGTATACCTGAAGAGGAAAGATTTTCCTCTTCTTTGTCATCTATTTGGCGGAAAATTCAAAATAATAGTTGACTCCCGAATTCTCTGTAGATCCCTCCAGTATCTCGTTCACTGGAAGAGTTACGGTTCAGAGGACAGAATGTGGGTTCCAGCAGCCGATGTTAATGCCAGTCGCCTTGTGAAAGCCTTTCACAGGGCTAATCTGGATAATATTGCTCCTGGGTGTTCGGAGGCCACCCGTAGAAGGAGGAGGTACTGTCACGGTACCTTCTGTGACAGAGGTTAGAAGATAAGAGAGAATGACTGCACGTGAGGTTAACTGACAGTCTCTTGATTCTCAGTGTTGTTGTTTGGTAATGACCACACCACTTGTCAGGTGCAGCTGGCGGTCAGTACTGCTTCCCTATTTAGTTTGGTTTCACACTTCATACCATGCGGTTGATATTCTTACCTGTGTTCCTGCTCATCAATTTTCTATAAGAAAAGTTGTACTGCTCTTTGTATTTGGTTGTTCCCTTGTGTTTGTTGTTACTAGGCCTCAGGGAGACGCTGGTTCGTTCACCTGGGAAGGAACCAGTAGTCTCATTCCCTTTTACTACCTCTAGGGCATCTCAGGACTCCTAGGGTTTAGGTTCCAGCATATGTTTTTTCCCACCTTCAGGGTCTATACATACTGACAGATGTCAGGGCCAGGTCTAGGAGTTTCCTAGGAGGTGACCTTTCCCTTCTCCCTAGCCTTGAGGCCTAGTTCTTTGTCTTCTCCCTTCTGTTGTCTTTCTGGTGTCCCTTCCCTCTCCATTATTCGTGATATTATCAACCGCCCAAAAACCGCCATTTTGTTTGTATCAGTGCGGCAATGGATCCTATTTCTGCACTGGTCAGACAACTCCAGGGGCTCATGGATCCAGAGACCACAGGCGGCTGTTTCTAACAGCGGGAGTAGGTCTGCTCTGAACCCAAGGTGGCTCTTCCGGACAGATTTTCCGGGGGAAGTGACAATTTTAGTCGGATCAGGGAGTCATGCAAATTATATTTTAAACTGCGTCCATGCTCTTCTGTAGTAGGGCTGTCGACTCAGAGTGCCGAAGAAGAGCTAGGGGACACTGAAACTCCTGACCTTGGTCGATTACTCATGTTCCAGGACGTGGCACATTCAAGTGGGGTGGCATCCGACATGTCCATGGTGTTGGGAAAGACATTGACTGATTGGGAGAGAGTCCAGATTAGCTGTCTGGACCTGTGGAAAATGAAAGAATGGGTCCAGACCAAGATCTGTCCTCGGCCAGAAGAGCGGGCCCGTCTGACTACAGAGGGCCAAAAGTCGTTAAGGCAGTAGGATAAGTAGGTATCTCAAGTAGCTCGGGAACCTAACGCTAAACCTACCTGGGCCGTATGGGCAATACCAGGAGCCAGTGGGCGAATTTTTTGCCCATACGGCCCAGGTAGGTTTAGCGTTAGGTTCCCGAGCTCAAACATGTCCTCCAAGCAGGATATGTTGGCTAATTCTCAATTTTACACCAGTACGAGGGTTAGTAAAACCGCAGAGTGCACCTGTATTTGTTTTTGTTATGTTATTTTGACTGTTTATCACATCCGCACAATTGCTATCCTGTGTAGGATGTCCATTGTGGTACTTGTGGTCTGCTGCAGGCATCCTCCATTGTATGCATTTTTGCTGGGGATTGCCATTAGCAACGGGCCACAAGTGCAGGATCTGCCCCCCCGGTATAGATGCACCACTGCATATGGGGTTGAGCACTTCCTGCTTTTTAATACCACGCCAATTTGTAGTTTGTATTTTGAATTTTTGGAGGTGTAGAAACTCCTAGTCTGAATGTGCCTTTATTTCCATCCACAGGCAGCATTCTGGTGCACATGTGAGGCCCGAGCTATATCAGCCAGTCTTGGGTGGGGCTCAGAGCTCTCTGCCTCCTCCCATTGTTTGCATGGTCACATGCTGGAGGTTACTGGGAGATTGCTGTGAGTCGGACCTTGCGCACCTGTAATTCGCCAACTGGCTCCTGGTATTGCACATACGGCCCAGGTAGGTTTAGCGTTAGGTTCCCGAGCTACTTGAGAAACCTTGGCGCGGTGCTCGGGCTCAGACATGTCCTCCAAGCAGGATATGTTGGCTAATTCTCAATTTTACACCAGTACGAGGGTTAGTAAGACCGCAGAGTGCACCTGTATTTGTTTTTGTTATGTTATATGGACCTTGCAGTAATAACTGGTTCAAGTGAATAGACTTGTATTTGTCACCCCTAGGTGCTGGGAAGCAAATCTGCAGAGGAGTTGGTAATCCAATAATAATAATATAGGCTGGCTCACAGTATTTTTGCATAGAATTTATTAATATACTAAATAGATACAAACTGACTTGGTGTCAGTATCAGCATACAAACATAACAGAATGTGTAAATAGGTATAGAAGTGCGGAGCTCTCGCACAAACCTATATAACCGGAGTACTCCTAGGAATGAGACCTAATGGCTAGATTTGGGCTGCAAGGGTTATTCTTATAATGTTGTAATCCCCCACTTTGTGCACAGTGAGAGAGTTATGATGGCAGATGTATATTCAAATTAAACAACTATAGTCGAGTCTCTCATTAAGACCCAGAGGGGCAGATGTTTTTAGATAGAATATCCAGTGTGATTCGTGCTGGAGAAGATTGCTATCCCAGTCGCCTCCTCTGGATGGAGGTTTAACCAAGTCAATGCCCAAAAACACCAGTTGGGCTCTGCCATTATGTGCTGTGTGTACATGTTTTGCCACCGGGGTGTCTCTTTTGTGTGAAATGTCCCCCAGGAGTTCACCTACCCTCCTTCTGAACTCATGTATAGTTTTGCCAATGGGGTATTACAACATTATAAGATCCGGGGTTGATTATTTAGGTCCTTTGCACCTAATTTCATCTGGTGCGTCATGTAATTGTTTTAGACTTCTCTTTTGGAGTCCTGTAAGAAATACCATTAAAATTATGTTGTGATTTGAATTCACAGTGTTACTATGGACGCGCTAGACCTAAGCGCGCCCTACGTGGTTTCCTGTTTACTTGTTTCCAGGCAACCATCTGTGCCGCCTCTCCCTATCCGGTGATTGGCCGCCCGTCCCACATGACCACAGCGCTTGTGTCTGACGTCGTGCGCGGCGCTCGCGTCTGACGTCAGACGCCGGTGCCGAAAGTGGGGGGGCGTTCCCTTTAGGAGAGGCGCGCGCAGGTATTATTTAAACCCCACAGATAAGCGTATTATTGCGGCTGGTAGATTATCATGTTATTTATTCCCCCGACCATAGGGGATCTGCCATGTAGAGGACTATCATATCCTCTCATACCGACCAGCATTGGATTACCAACTCCTCTGTAGATTTGCATCCCAGCACCTAGCGGTGACAAATACAAGTCTACTCACTTGAACCAGTTATTACTGCAGGGTCCATACCTGCATTTTTTCGTCCTTCTTTTCCTTTTTTGCACTGTTTTTTCCCCTGAAGAGTCGACATGGACAGAAACGTGCCACGTCGGGAGGTCATAAGGAATCATTAACTGGCCACGTTTATTAATTTCTAGAATTAGGGATCAGGTCCGGGATAGGGACAGGTATCCGGACGGGTTCGCCCCTATCGGGGCGGGTGCTCTGTGTAGATAGGCAGAATGAAACTAGCCCCCTTCCCCTTCCATAGGGTTATATAGGGCACAGTTCTGCATCGCCTTTACAGACGCCACCCCATAGAGTGACCTTGTATCCGGCCTACATCTGATGTCCTTGGACAGACCCACCTGGAAGCTCTCGCTGATCCCAGTAGTTCCATTGGTCTGGTGTCACGAGGGTGTCAAGAACCACGCCTGACTCCGTTATACCCGGGGTCAGGAAGTCGCAGCGGTTGGCTGCGCGCGCTATGTAAGATAGGGCTGTTTCCTTATGGTAGCTTTCTGGGTTTGCTTTTGGCTCACTCAGGGATCCGTAGCTCCTTCTCCTCAGCTGTTTCTTGTCCAGCACTCCCAAACCTCCTTATATTCCCCTCTCACACTTCTCTGGTTGCCAGATATAGAGCTTCCTGCCTGGACATCTATTCTGACCCTCTGGAGCTGTGTTGCTGCGTTCTCTGGTTGTTGATCCAGAACGCTACCCTCCGGATCCCTGTTGGAACTTTGTGGAACTTTGTGGACTGCTGTGGTCGCCCACCTGGGTGTATGTGTTTGTCTGTATTGTCTGTCCTCTCCCTGGTGTTTCCCTCTTAGTTCAGTGGTGCGGACTAGCGATCCCACCGGCCCGTTCACTATCTAGGGCTCATTTCAGGGAAAGCCAGGGTTTAGGCACGTGATCGCCGCACGGGTGAGGAACCCGTCTAGGGACGTCAGGGCAGTCAGGTGCCAGCTGCAAGGTGAGTCAGGGGTCACCACCTTACCCTCTCCCTTGGGCAGGGCTTTCCCTTTTCCCTCCCTGTGCGTGACGCCGGTCATTACATCTGGTAAGACTGCTCGCACCATTCACCAGGTGGAGCAGGTTTAATTACTTCTCTAGCAGTACTGGGGTACCAGGCTTGAACCCCATCCGTTTTTATGATATTGCATCTTAGTGGTGTGTTTTAGTTGCACATTGAATTAAAAGTTATATTTTAGTTAACGATACTCCTCCCCCGCTGGGGGCCTCATTTACTGTTCTACAAGGACTCCATTACTAAAAGGAACATTGCACATTTAAGAGCTGACAAATACCCCCACAAAATCTATCCAGTTCAGCGTTTTGCTCAGGATAAATAATCAGGCACATGCTACCGGACTAGTTATTGGAGGGGGAATAATTTAAAGCACGGTAAGAGTGTGAACTGCTGTGTTGCACCGTAGGCCAGCCCATACTAAGCACCCAACCAATTGTTTGTGTTTGTTTCAGGGTAATAATAGGTACGGCGAGGCAGTTTTATATGTGCCCCCAGTAGGTAAATTACTGCAAAATTTCCCCTGACATCCATCAGGGGGCGAAGTGCTATGTAACACAGGGGTCTCAGACTTTGGGCTGGGTGTATGTAAACTTATTTTATGTTTTCTGCATTTGTGGTTGTGTTTATTATCACGTGTTAGTAAAATTCAGTTTTTTGCAAAAGCTGGTGTCAGAGTTGCTTTCCTTCTTTGTGGCTTTGCTGTATCCTGAGGAGCCCACCCCGGTACACGGTTTATAAAGCTTATGTACAGACAAGTACCCTCTATACAACTGTGTACAGATATGTTCCCCCTATACAGCAGTGTACAGATAATTGCCCCCTATACAATTGTGTGCAGATAAGCACCCCTTATACAGCTGTGTGCAGTAGTATCATTACAGCGGGGCACACAGGTTACATGGGTAGTACTCACCTATACAGACAGCAGTCGGTGTCCAGTCGTCCCGCTCTCCATTATTCATACATTGTATTCTGTCCGATGAGGGATAATATCCAGGTTTACACTGTAACGTCACCTCCTCAGACGGGTCATAATATTCTTTGGACAGTGAGATCTTCTCCAGGTTACTTATTGAGGGTTTTTTACATCGTTCTGGAGAATAAAAGGAAAAGATCAGTCTAGAAAATATAATGAAATCCACGTACAGAACGACCAGGATGTGAGGAGCTCAGTCTTATAACACCCGAGTACCTGACATTATACAGTGCAGAGATACACTTAGATGTAGATTGTAAGCTCTCGGGGGCAGAGTCCTGTCCATTCTATATCCATATGTTAACAATTTCATGCTTATTGCATTTGTATTGTTTGATATTGTTTGTGTATGCTGCTCTTGATGTACAGTACCATGAAATACTGTCACTATCAAATAAATAATAGTCAAGTGCCCAGTATACAGCCGTGTACAGACAAGTGCCCTCTATACAGCTGTGTACAGACAAGTGCCCTTTATACAGCAGTGTACAGACAAGTGCCCTTTATACAGCAGTGTACAGACAAGTGCCCTCTATACAGCTGTGTACAGACAAGTGCCCTCTATAGAGCAGTATACAGACAAGTGCCCTCTATACAGCCGTGTACAGACAAGTTCCCTCTATAGAGCAGTATACAGACAAGTGCCCTCTATACAGCCGTGTACAGACAAGTTCCCTCTATAGAGCAGTATACAGACTAGGGCCTTCTATACAGCTGTGTACAGAACAGTGGCCTCTATACAGCTGTGTACAGACAAGTGCCCAGTATACAGCCGTGTACAGACTAGGGCTCTCTATACAGCTGTGTACAGACAAGTGCCCTCTATACATCAGTGTACAGACAAGTGCCCTCTATATAGCTGTGTACAGACAAGTGCCCTCTATACAGCTGTGTACAGACTTGGGCCCTCTATACAGCTGTGTACAGACAAGTGCCCTCTATACAGCTGTGTACAGACAAGGGCCCTCTATACATCAGTGTACATACTAGGGCCCTCTATACAGCTGTGTACAGACAAGTTCCCTCTATATAGCTATATACAGAGAATTGCCCTCTATACAGCTACATATAGGCAAGTGCCCCCTATACAGCTGTGTACAGACAAGTGCCCCCTATACAGCTGTGTACAGACAAGTGCCCTCTATACAGCTGTGTACAGACAAGTGCCCTCTATACAGCTGTGTACAGACAAGTGCCCTCTATACAGCTGTGTACAGACAAGTGCCCTCTATACAGCTGTGTACAGACAAGTGCCCTCTATACAGCGGTGTACAGACAAGTTGCCTCTATACAACTGTGTACAGACAAGTGTCCTCTATACAGCTGTGTACAGACAAGTGCCCTCTATACAGCTGTGTACAGACAAGTGCCCCCTATACAGCTGTGTACAGACAAGTGCCCCCTATACAGCTGTGTACAGACAAGTGCCCAGTATACAGCTGTGTACAGACAAGTGCCCTCTATACAGCTGTGTACAGACAAGTGCCCCCTATATAGCTGTGTACAGACAAGTGCCCTCTATACAACTGTGTTCAGATAAGTGCCCCCTATACAGCTGTGTACAGGTCAGTTCCCCCTATACAGCTGTGTACACACAAGTGCCCCCTATATAGCTGATTTATTTGATCAAAGTCCCTTTTAGAGACTCTCGGGATATTTATATTAGTACAACATTGGTCTATTGAGACCTAGAATCCCTGTAGGGGTCCCTAACTAATGTTAAAATTGTATCTTTATTGATTAATTGTTAAAACTTATTTGAAACACACACTCTAAAGAAGAAAAATCATTTAAAATTGTCAGTGTCTAGTGTCATATGGGATTATTCCGGAGTAGTGTGATAGCATTCACAGTCATTTTGTGGGGTCCCTTAATAGGTGTATCTCATCCCACCTTCTTGTATAGGATGGTATTCGCACTAGCAGTTGTTGTGCTGATTATTAACATGTAGTCACATGTGGAGCAGTAGTGGAGGTATCTCTCCTGCTGAGAATCTCTGCTATCTGACCCCTGTAATCAAGGTGACCATGCAGCTAACATTGTTGCTGTTCTTATGTTTATTGTAGCTATTTGTCTCTACCGCAGGGCTACCACGGAGTCACTAGTCTCCCTCACTACTGTCTCCCTCCTCTCTCACTCTACTCAGACTGCGCTAAGTCCTCTATTATTGTTCATAGAGGTCTCAGTTAACGCTGTAAATACCTATTTCCCTCACTATAACACTCTCCTTGTATCCTTGGTTGCTGCTGCAGCATGCTATTAGCGGTTTCTCCCTGCAACTAGACACTGTTTAAAACGTATCACTCTATACCACCCCTCCCAACATGTTTCGCCACACACTGTGGCTTCGTCAGGGGATGTGGGGTATATGATATATAGCTGTGTACAGATAAGTGTCCACATACAGCTTTGTACACATAAGTTCCCCTTATATACCTGAGTACAGACAAGTGCCCCATAAACAACTGTGTACAGACAAGTGCCCTCTGTACAGCTGTGTACAGACAAGCTCCCCTTCTACAGCTGTGTACAGACAAGCTCCCCTTCTACAGCTGTGTACAGACAAGTGCCCTCTATACAGCTGTGTACAGACAAGTGCCCTCTGTACAGCTGTGTACAGACAAGTGCCCTCTGTACAGCTGTGTACAGACAAGCTCCCCTTCTACAGCTGTGTACAGACAAGTGCCCTCTATACAGCTGTGTACAGAAGAGTGCCCCATAAACAGCTGTGTACAGACAAGTGCCCTCTGTACAGCTGTGTACAGACAAGCTCCCCTTCTACAGCTGTGTACAGACAAGCTCCCCTTCTACAGCTGTGTACAGACAAGTGCCCTCTATACAGCTGTGTACAGACAAGTGCCTTCTATACAGCTGTGTACAGACAAGCTCCCCTTCTACAGCTGTGTACAGACAAGTGCCCTCTATACAGCTGTGTACAGACAAGTGCCCTCTATACAGCTCTGTACAGACAAGTGCCCTCTATACAGCTGTGTACAGACAAGTTCCCTCTATACAGCTGTGTACAGACAAGTGCCCTCTATACAGCTGTGTACAGACAAGTGCCCTCTATACAGCTGTGTACAGACAAGTTCCCTCTATACAGCTGTGTACAGACAAGTGCCCCCTATACAGCTGTGTACAGACAAGTGCCCTCTTTACAGCTGTGTACAGACAAGTGCCCCCTATACAGCTGTGTACAGACAAGTGCCCTCTATACAGCTGTGTACAGACAAGTGCCCTCTATACTACTGTGTACAGAAAAGCATCCCCTATACAGATGTGTACTGAGAACCTCCTCCTATACAGCAGTGTACAGATAGGTGCCCTCTATACAGCTGTGTACACACAAGTGCCCTCTATACAGCTGTGTACAGACAAGTGCCCTCTATACAGCTGTGTACATACTAGGGCCCTCTATACAGCTGTGTACAGACAAGTGCCCTCTATACAGCTGTGTACAGACAAGTGCCCTCTATACAGCTGTGTACAGACAAGTGCCCTCTATACAGCTGTGTACAGACAAGTGCCCTCTATACAGATGTGTACTGAGAACCTCCTCCTATACAGCAGTGTACAGATAAGTGCCCTCTATACAGCTGTGTACAGACAAGTGCCCTCTATACAACTGTGTTCAGATAAGTGCCCCCTATACAGCTGTGTACAGGTCAGTTCCCCCTATACAGCTGTGTACACACAAGTGCCCCCTATATAGCTGGTTTATTTGATCAAAGTCCCTTTTAGAGACCCTCGGGATATTTATATTAGTACAACATTGGTCTATTGAGACCTAGAATCCGTGTAGGGGTCCCTAACTAATGTTAAAATTGTATCTTTATTGATTAATTGTTAAAACTTATTTGAAACACACACTCTAAAGAAGAAAAATCATTTAAAATTGTCAGTGTCTAGTGTCATATGGGATTATTCCGGAGTAGTGTGATAGCATTCACAGTCATTTTGTGGGGTCCCTTAATAGGTGTATCTCATCCCACCTTCTTGTATAGGATGGTATTCGCACTAGCAGTTGTTGTGCTGATTATTAACATGTAGTCACATGTGGAGCAGTAGTGGAGGTATCTCTCCTGCTGAGAATCTCTGCTATCTGACCCCTGTAATCAAGGTGACCATGCAGCTAACATTGTTGCTGTTCTTATATTTATTGTAGCTATTTGTCTCTACCGCAGGGCTACCACTGAGTCACTAGTCTCCCTCACTACTGTCTCCCTCCTCTCTCACTCTACTCAGACTGCGCTAAGTCCTCTATTATTGTTCATAGAGGTCTCAGTTAACGCTGTAAATACCTATTTCCCTCACTATAACACTCTCCTTGTATCCTTGGTTGCTGCTGCAGCATGCTATTAGCGGTTTCTCCCTGCAACTAGACACTGTTTAAAACGTATCACTCTATACCACCCCTCCCAACATGTTTCGCCACACACTGTGGCTTCGTCAGGGGATGTGGGGTATATGATATATAGCTGTGTACAGATAAGTGTCCACATACAGCTTTGTACACATAAGTTCCCCTTATATACCTGAGTACAGACAAGTGCCCCATAAACAGCTGTGTACAGACAAGTGCCCTCTGTACAGCTGTGTACAGACAAGCTCCCCTTCTACAGCTATGTACAGACAAGCTCCCCTTCTACAGCTGTGTACAGACAAGTGCCCTCTATACAGCTGTGTACAGACAAGTGCCCTCTATACAGCTGTGTACAGACAAGTGCCTTCTATACAGCTGTGTACAGACAAGCTCCCCTTCTACAGCTGTGTACAGACAAGTGCCCTCTATACAGCTCTGTACAGACAAGTGCCCTCTATACAGCTGTGTACAGACAAGTGCCCTCTATACAGCTCTGTACAGACAAGTGCCCTCTATACAGCTGTGTACAGACAAGTTCCCTCTATACAGCTGTGTACAGACAAGTGCCCTCTATACAGCTGTGTACAGACAAGTGCCCTCTATACAGCTGTGTACAGACAAGTTCCCTCTATACAGCTGTGTACAGACAAGTGCCCCCTATACAGCTGTGTACAGACAAGTGCCCTCTTTACAGCTGTGTACAGACAAGTGCCCCCTATACAGCTGTGTACAGACAAGTGCCCTCTATACAGCTGTGTACAGACAAGTGCCCTCTATACTACTGTGTACAGAAAAGCATCCCCTATACAGATGTGTACTGAGAACCTCCTCCTATACAGCAGTGTACAGATAGGTGCCCTCTATACAGCTGTGTACACACAAGTGCCCTCTATACAGCTGTGTACAGACAAGTGCCCTCTATACAGCTGTGTACATACTAGGGCCCTCTATACAGCTGTGTACAGACAAGTGCCCTCTATACAGCTGTGTACAGACAAGTGCCCTCTATACAGCTGTGTACAGACAAGTGCCCTCTATACAGCTGTGTACAGACAAGTGCCCTCTATACAGATGTGTACTGAGAACCTCCTCCTATACAGCAGTGTACAGATAAGTGCCCTCTATACAGCTGTGTACAGACAAGTGCCCTCTATACAACTGTGTTCAGATAAGTGCCCCCTATACAGCTGTGTACAGGTCAGTTCCCCCTATACAGCTGTGTACACACAAGTGCCCCCTATATAGCTGGTTTATTTGATCAAAGTCCCTTTTAGAGACCCTCGGGATATTTATATTAGTACAACATTGGTCTATTGAGACCTAGAATCCGTGTAGGGGTCCCTAACTAATGTTAAAATTGTATCTTTATTGATTAATTGTTAAAACTTATTTGAAACACACACTCTAAAGAAGAAAAATCATTTAAAATTGTCAGTGTCTAGTGTCATATGGGATTATTCCGGAGTAGTGTGATAGCATTCACAGTCATTTTGTGGGGTCCCTTAATAGGTGTATCTCATCCCACCTTCTTGTATAGGATGGTATTCGCACTAGCAGTTGTTGTGCTGATTATTAACATGTAGTCACATGTGGAGCAGTAGTGGAGGTTATCTCTCCTGCTGAGAATCTCTGCTATCTGACCCCTGTAATCAAGGTGACCATGCAGCTAACATTGTTGCTGTTCTTATATTTATTGTAGCTATTTGTCTCTACCGCAGGGCTACCACGGAGTCACTAGTCTCCCTCACTACTGTCTCCCTCCTCTCTCACTCTACTCAGACTGCGCTAAGTCCTCTATTATTGTTCATAGAGGTCTCAGTTAACGCTGTAAATACCTATTTCCCTCACTATAACACTCTCCTTGTATCCTTGGTTGCTGCTGCAGCATGCTATTAGCGGTTTCTCCCTGCAACTAGACACTGTTTAAAACGTATCACTCTATACCACCCCTCCCAACATGTTTCGCCACACACTGTGGCTTCGTCAGGGGATGTGGGGAATATGATATATAGCTGTGTACAGATAAGTGTCCACATACAGCTTTGTACACATAAGTTCCCCTTATATACCTGAGTACAGACAAGTGCCCCATAAACAGCTGTGTACAGACAAGTGCCCTCTGTACAGCTGTGTACAGACAAGCTCCCCTTCTACAGCTATGTACAGACAAGCTCCCCTTCTACAGCTGTGTACAGACAAGTGCCCTCTATACAGCTGTGTACAGACAAGTGCCCTCTATACAGCTGTGTACAGACAAGTGCCTTCTATACAGCTGTGTACAGACAAGCTCCCCTTCTACAGCTGTGTACAGACAAGTGCCCTCTATACAGCTCTGTACAGACAAGTGCCCTCTATACAGCTGTGTACAGACAAGTGCCCTCTATACAGCTCTGTACAGACAAGTGCCCTCTATACAGCTGTGTACAGACAAGTTCCCTCTATACAGCTGTGTACAGACAAGTGCCCTCTATACAGCTGTGTACAGACAAGTGCCCTCTATACAGCTGTGTACAGACAAGTTCCCTCTATACAGCTGTGTACAGACAAGTGCCCCCTATACAGCTGTGTACAGACAAGTGCCCTCTTTACAGCTGTGTACAGACAAGTGCCCCCTATACAGCTGTGTACAGACAAGTGCCCTCTATACAGCTGTGTACAGACAAGTGCCCTCTATACTACTGTGTACAGAAAAGCATCCCCTATACAGATGTGTACTGAGAACCTCCTCCTATACAGCAGTGTACAGATAGGTGCCCTCTATACAGCTGTGTACACACAAGTGCCCTCTATACAGCTGTGTACAGACAAGTGCCCTCTATACAGCTGTGTACATACTAGGGCCCTCTATACAGCTGTGTACAGACAAGTGCCCTCTATACAGCTGTGTACAGACAAGTGCCCTCTATACAGCTGTGTACAGACAAGTGCCCTCTATACAGCTGTGTACAGACAAGTGCCCTCTATACAGATGTGTACTGAGAACCTCCTCCTATACAGCAGTGTACAGATAAGTGCCCTCTATACAGCTGTGTACAGACAAGTGCCCTCTATACAACTGTGTTCAGATAAGTGCCCCCTATACAGCTGTGTACAGGTCAGTTCCCCCTATACAGCTGTGTACACACAAGTGCCCCCTATATAGCTGGTTTATTTGATCAAAGTCCCTTTTAGAGACCCTCGGGATATTTATATTAGTACAACATTGGTCTATTGAGACCTAGAATCCGTGTAGGGGTCCCTAACTAATGTTAAAATTGTATCTTTATTGATTAATTGTTAAAACTTATTTGAAACACACACTCTAAAGAAGAAAAATCATTTAAAATTGTCAGTGTCTAGTGTCATATGGGATTATTCCGGAGTAGTGTGATAGCATTCACAGTCATTTTGTGGGGTCCCTTAATAGGTGTATCTCATCCCACCTTCTTGTATAGGATGGTATTCGCACTAGCAGTTGTTGTGCTGATTATTAACATGTAGTCACATGTGGAGCAGTAGTGGAGGTATCTCTCCTGCTGAGAATCTCTGCTATCTGACCCCTGTAATCAAGGTGACCATGCAGCTAACATTGTTGCTGTTCTTATGTTTATTGTAGCTATTTGTCTCTACCGCAGGGCTACCACGGAGTCACTAGTCTCCCTCACTACTGTCTCCCTCCTCTCTCACTCTACTCAGACTGCGCTAAGTCCTCTATTATTGTTCATAGAGGTCTCAGTTAACGCTGTAAATACCTATTTCCCTCACTATAACACTCTCCTTGTATCCTTGGTTGCTGCTGCAGCATGCTATTAGCGGTTTCTCCCTGCAACTAGACACTGTTTAAAACGTATCACTCTATACCACCCCTCCCAACATGTTTCGCCACACACTGTGGCTTCGTCAGGGGATGTGGGGTATATGATATATAGCTGTGTACAGATAAGTGTCCACATACAGCTTTGTACACATAAGTTCCCCTTATATACCTGAGTACAGACAAGTGCCCCATAAACAGCTGTGTACAGACAAGTGCCCTCTGTACAGCTGTGTACAGACAAGCTCCCCTTCTACAGCTGTGTACAGACAAGTGCCCTCTATACAGCTGTGTACAGACAAGTGCCCTCTATACAGCTGTGTACAGACAAGTGCCCCATAAACAGCTGTGTACAGACAAGTGCCCTCTATACAGCTGTGTACAAACAAGTGCCCAGTATACAGCTGTGTACAGACAAGTGCCCTCTGTACAGCTGTGTACAGACAAGCTCCCCTTCTACAGCTGTGTACAGACAAGTGCCCTCTATACTGCTGTGTACAGACAAGTGCCCTCTATACAGCTGTGTACAGACAAGTGCCCTCTATACATCAGTGTACAGACAAGTGCCCTCTATACAGCTCTGTACAGACAAGTGCCCTCTATACAGCTGTGTACAGACAAGTTCCCTCTATACAGCTGTGTACAGACAAGTGCCCTCTATACAGCTGTGTACAGACAAGTGCCCTCTATACAGCTGTGTACAGACAAGTGCCCTCTATACAGCTGTGTACAGACAAGTGCCCTCTATACAGCTGTGTAGAGATAAGTGCCCCCTATACAGGTGTGTACAGGTCAGTTTCCCCTATACAGCTGTGTACACACAAGTGCCCCCTATATAGCTGGTTTATTTGATCAAAGTCCCTTTTAGAGACCCTCGGGATATTTATATTAGTACAACATTGGTCTATTGAGACCTAGAATCCGTGTAGGGGTCCCTAACTAATGTTAAAATTGTATCTTTATTGATTAATTGTTAAAACTTATTTGAAACACACACTCTAAAGAAGAAAAATGATTTAAAATTGTCAGTGTCTAGTGTCATATGGGATTATTCCGGAGTAGTGTGATAGCATTCACAGTCATTTTGTGGGGTCCCTTAATAGGTGTATCTCATCCCACCTTCTTGTATAGGATGGTATTCGCACTAGCAGTTGTTGTGCTGATTATTAACATGTAGTCACATGTGGAGCAGTAGTGGAGGTATCTCTCCTGCTGAGAATCTCTGCTATCTGACCCCTGTAATCAAGGTGACCATGCAGCTAACATTGTTGCTGTTCTTATGTTTATTGTAGCTATTTGTCTCTACCGCAGGGCTACCACGGAGTCACTAGTCTCCCTCACTACTGTCTCCCTCCTCTCTCACTCTACTCAGACTGCGCTAAGTCCTCTATTATTGTTCATAGAGGTCTCAGTTAACGCTGTAAATACCTATTTCCCTCACTATAACACTCTCCTTGTATCCTTGGTTGCTGCTGCAGCATGCTATTAGCGGTTTCTCCCTGCAACTAGACACTGTTTAAAACGTATCACTCTATACCACCCCTCCCAACATGTTTCGCCACACACTGTGGCTTCGTCTGGGGATGTGGGGTATATGATATATAGCTGTGTACAGATAAGTGTCCACATACAGCTTTGTACACATAAGTTCCCCCTATATACCTGAGTACAGACAAGTGCCCCATAAACAGCTGTGTGCAGACAAGTGCCCTCTGTACAGCTGTGTACAGACAAGCTCCCCTTCTACAGCTGTGTACAGACAAGTGCCCTCTATACAGCTGTGTACAGACAAGTGCCCCATAAACAGCTGTGTACAGACAAGTGCCCTCTGTACAGCTGTGTACAGACAAGCTCCCCTTCTACAGCTGTGTACAGACAAGTGCCCTCTATACAGCTGTGTACAGACAAGTGCCCCATAAACAGCTGTGTACAGACAAGTGCCCTCTATACAGCTGTGTACAGACAAGTGCCCTCTATACAGCTGTGTACAGACAAGTGCCCCATAAACAGCTGTGTACAGACAAGTGCCCTCTGTACAGCTGTGTACAGACAAGCTCCCCTTCTATAGCTGTGTACAGACAAGCTCCCCTTCTACAGCTGTGTACATACAAGTGCCCTCTATACAGCTGTGTACAGACAAGTGCCCTCTATACAGCTGTGTACAGACAAGTGCCCTCTATACATCAGTGTACAGACAAGTGCCCTCTATACAGCTGTGTACAGACAAGTGCCCTCTATACATCAGTGTACAGACAAGTGCCCTCTATACAGCTGTGTACAGACAAGTGCCCTCTATACAGCTGTGTACAGACAAGTGCCTTCTATACAGCTGTGTACAGACAAGCTCCCCTTCTACAGCTGTGTACAGACAAGTGCCCTCTATACAGCTGTGTACAGACAAGTGCCCTCTATACAGCTCTGTACAGAAAAGTGCCCTCTATACAGCTGTCAGACAAGTGCCCTCTATACAGCTGTGTACAGACAAGTTCCCTCTATACAGCTGTGTACAGACAAGTGCCCTCTATACAGCTGTGTACAGACAAGTGCCCTCTATACAGCTGTGTACAGACAAGTGCCCTCTATACAGCTGTGTACAGACAAGTGCCCTCTATACAGCTGTGTACAGACAAGTGCCCTCTATACAGCTGTGTACAGACAAGTGCCCTCTGTACAGCTGTGTACAGACAAGCTCCCCTTCTACAGCTGTGTACAGACAAGTGCCCTCTGTATAACTGTGTACAGACAAGTGCCCCCTATACAGCTGTGTACAGACAAGTGCCCCCTATACAGCTGTGTACAGACAAGTGCCCCCTATACAGCTGTGTACAGACAAGTGCCCCCTATACAGCTGTGTACAGACAAGTGCCCCCTATACAGCTGTGTACAGACAAGTGCCCTCTATACAGCTGTGTACAGACAAGTGCCCTCTATACAGCTGTGTACAGACAAGTGCCCCCTATACAGCTGTGTACAGACAAGTGCCCTCTATACAACTGTGTTCAGATAAGTGCCCCCTATACAGCTGTGTACAGGTCAGTTCCCCCTATACAGCTGTGTACACACAAGTGCCCTCTATACAACTGTGTACAGACAAGTGCCCTCTATACAGCTGTGTACAGACAAGTGCCCTCTATACAGCTGTGTACAGACAAGTGCCCTCTATACAGCTGTGTACAGACAAGTGCCCTCTATACAACTGTGTACAGACAAGTGCCCCCTATACAGCTGTGTACAGACAAGTGCCCTCTATACAGCTGTGTACAGACAAGTGCCCTCTATACTACTGTGTACAGAAAAGCATCCCCTATACAGATGTGTACTGAGAACCTCCTCCTATACAGCAGTGTACAGATAAGTGCCCTCTATACATCAGTGTACAGACAAGTGCCCTCTATATAGCTGTGTACAGGTCAGTTCCCCCTATATAGCTGTGTACAGGTCAGTTCCCCCTATACAGCTGTGTACACACAAGTGCCCCCTATATAGATGGTTTATTTGATCAAAGTCCCTTTTAGAGACCCTCGGGATATTTATATTAGTAAAACATTGGTCTATTGAGACCTAGAATCCCTGTAGGGGTCCCTAACTAATGTTAAAATTGTATCTTTATTGATTAATTGTTAAAACTTATTTGAAACACACACTCTAAAGAAGAAAAATCATTTAAAATTGTCAGTGTCTAGTGTCATATGGGATTATTCCGGAGTAGTGTGATAGCATTCACAGTCATTTTGTGGGGTCCCTTAATAGGTGTATCTCATCCCACCTTCTTGTATAGGATGGTATTCGCACTAGCAGTTGTTGTGCTGATTATTAACATGTAGTCACATGTGGAGCAGTAGTGGAGGTATCTCTCCTGCTGAGAATCTCTGCTATCTGACCCCTGTAATCAAGGTGACCATGCAGCTAACATTGTTGCTGTTCTTATATTTATTGTAGCTATTTGTCTCTACCGCAGGGCTACCACGGAGTCACTAGTCTCCCTCACTACTGTCTCCCTCCTCTCTCACTCTACTCAGACTGCGCTAAGTCCTCTATTATTGTTCATAGAGGTCTCAGTTAACCAGGGCCGTCTTTAATATTGATTGGACCCTGGGCAAAAATTTACTTGGGCCCCCTGGATCCCGCCTTCCCACACCTTAGCAGGCAATCACGCCCTCCACCACAACACACACAAAAAATCCACACATCTGGTAGAGTCCAGTGAATACTTCCAGTTCTGAAGACTCCAGCGGCTCAGGATCAGTGCTCTGGGCTCAGGCTGGAAGTGGGCACCGCTCTGCAGGAAGGAGACCGGGGCTCGGGTCACCCTAGTGTTACAGTGCACCCCAGCACCCCACAGTATGCAGTATAGCACCCTATAGTATATAGCAACCCACAGTATGCAGTATAGCACCCCACACTATACAGTACCCCACAGTATATAGTAGAGCAGTATAGCACCCCACACTATACAGTACCCCACAGTATATAGTAGAGCAGTATAGCAGCCCACAGTATACAGCACCCCACAGTATACAACACCTCACTGTATACAGCACCCCAAACTATACACAATACAGCCCCCCACACTATACAGTACAGCAGTATAGCACTTTACACTATACCGCACCCACAGTATACAGACCCCCACAGTATACAGTACAGCAGTATAGCCCCCCACACAGTATACAGGCCCCCCCCCCACACAGTATACAGGCCCCCCCCCACACAGTATACAGGCCCCCCCACACAGTATACAGGCCCCCCCACACAGTATACAGGCCCCCCCCACACAGTATACAGGCCCCCCCACACAGTATACAGGCCCCCCCCACACAGTATACAGGCCCCCCCACACAGTATACAGGCCCCCCCCCACACAGTATACAGGCCCCCCCCACACAGTATACAGGCCCCCCCACACAGTATACAGGCCCCCCCCACACACAGTATACAGGCCCCCCCCCCACACAGTATACAGGCCCCCCCCACACACAGTATACAGGCCCCCCCCACACAGTATACAGGCCCCCCCCACACAGTATACAGGCCCCCCCACACAGTATACAGGCCCCCCCCCCACACAGTATACAGGCCCCCCCCACACAGTATACAGGCCCCCCCACACAGTATACAGGCCCCCCCCACACACAGTATACAGGCCCCCCCCACACAGTATACAGGCCCCCCCCACACACAGTATACAGGCCCCCCCCCACACAGTATACAGGCCCCCCCCCACACAGTATACAGGCCCCCCCCACACAGTATACAGGCCCCCCCCCACACAGTATACAGGCCCCCCCCCCCACACAGTATACAGGCCCCCCCCCACACAGTATACAGGCCCCCCCACACAGTATACAGGCCCCCCC
Source organism: Bufo bufo (assembly GCF_905171765.1). Taxonomy (NCBI): domain Eukaryota; kingdom Metazoa; phylum Chordata; class Amphibia; order Anura; family Bufonidae; genus Bufo; species Bufo bufo. The sequence goes on from NC_053390.1 coordinate 4,356,255, forward strand.
CACACAGTATACAGGCCCCCCCCCCCCACACAGTATACAGCCCCCCCCCACACAGTATACAGGCCCCACCCCACACAGTATACAGGCCCCCCCCCACACAGTATACAGGCCCCCCCCACACAGTATACAGCCCCCCCCCACACAGTATACAGGCCCCACCCCACACAGTATACAGGCCCCACCCACACAGTATACAGGCCCCCCCCCCCCACACAGTATACAGGCCCCCCCCCACACAGTATACAGGCCCCCCCCCACACAGTATACAGCCCCCCCCCACACAGTATACAGGCCCCCCCCACACAGTATACAGGCCCCACCCACACAGTATACAGGCCCCCCACACAGTATACAGGCCCCCCCCACACAGTATACAGGCCCCCCCCCCACACACTATACAGCCCCCCCCACACAGTATACAGGCCCCACCCCACACAGTATACAGGCCCCCCCCCACACAGTATACAGGCCCCCCCCCACACAGTATACAGGCCCCCCCCCCACACAGTATACAGCCCCCCCCCCACACAGTATACAGGCCCCCCCCCCCACACAGTATACAGGCCCCCCCCCCACACAGTATACAGCCCCCCCCCACACAGTATACAGGCCCCCCCCCACACAGTATACAGGCCCCACCCACACAGTATACAGCCCACCACACAGTATACAGCACTCCACTATACAGTAGTTTAAGGTATATTAACATAACAGCCCCTGTCACCTTTTTCTGATGTAATCTTCACATAAAAAAGCTCCACAGTTAACTTCTGCAACACTCCACAGGACCTGTGATGACCTCATAGCCATGTGACCAGTAATTGCTAGGTTACTGGTCACATGGTAATGATGTCATTAAGGTCCTAGATCAAAACTTTAACACAGTACCATCGTGATGCCTGGACTCAGTGCCAGCTTGACACCCGGGGCAGTGGCTAGCAGGGCTCAAGAGGCAGCTGCCTTGGGCCCCCCAGGAGCAACTGGGCCCTGGGCAGCTGCCCCTTTTGCCCTTGGTAAAGACGGCCCTGCAGTTAACGCTGTAAATACCTATTTCCCTCACTATAACACTCTCCTTGTATCCTTGGTTGCTGCTGCAGCATGCTATTAGCGGTTTCTCCCTGCAACTAGACACTGTTTAAAACGTATCACTCTATACCACCCCTCCCAACATGTTTCGCCACACACTGTGGCTTCGTCAGGGGATGTGGGGTATATGATATATAGCTGTGTACAGATAAGTGTCCACATACAGCTTTGTACACATAAGTTCCCCTTATATACCTGAGTACAGACAAGTGCCCCATAAACAGCTGTGTACAGACAAGTGCCCTCTGTACAGCTGTGTACAGACAAGCTCCCCTTCTACAGCTGTGTACAGACAAGTGCCCTCTATACAGCTGTGTACAGACAAGTGCCCCATAAACAGCTGTGTACAGACAAGCTCCCCTTCTACAGCTGTGTACAGACAAGTGCGCCCTATACAGCTGTGTACAGACAAGTGCCCTCTATACAGCTGTGTACAGACAAGCTCCCCTTCTACAGCTGTGTACAGACAAGTTCCTTCTATACAGCTGTGTACAGACAAGTGCCCTCTATACAGCTGTGTACAGACAAGTGCCCTCTATACAGCTGTGTACAGACAAGTTCCTTCTATACAGCTGTGTACAGACAAGCTCCCCTTCTACAGCTGTGTACAGACAAGTGCCCTCTATACAGCTGTGTACAGACAAGTTCCCTCTATACAGCTGTGTACAGACAAGTGCCCTCTATACAGCTGTGTACAGACAAGTGCCCTCTATACAGCTGTGTACAGACAAGTGCCCTCTATACAGCTGTGTACAGACAAGTTCCCTCTATACAGCTGTGTACAGACAAGTGCCCTCTATACAGCTGTGTACAGACAAGTGCCCTCTATACAGCTGTGTACAGACAAGTGCCCTCTTTACAGCTGTGTACAGACAAGTGCGCTCTATACAGCTGTGTACAGACAAGTGCCCTCTATACAGCTGTGTACAGACAAGTGCACTCTATACAGCTGTGTACAGACAAGTTCCCTCTATACAGCTGTGTACAGACAAGTGCCCTCTATACAGCTGTGTACAGACAAGTGCCCTCTATACAGCTGTGTACAGACAAGTTCCCTCTATACAGCTGTGTACAGACAAGTGCCCTCTATACAGCTGTGTACAGACAAGTGCCCTCTATACAGCTGTGTACAGACAAGTTCCCTCTATACAGCTGTGTACAGACAAGTGCCCTCTATACAGCTGTGTACAGACAAGTGCCCTCTTTACAGCTGTGTACAGACAAGTGCGCTCTATACAGCTGTGTACAGACAAGTGCCCTCTATACAGCTGTGTACAGACAAGTGCCCTCTATACAGCTGTGTACAGACAAGTGCCCCCTATACAGCTGTGTACAGACAAGTGCCCTCTATACAGCTGTGTACAGACAAGTGCACTCTATACAGCTGTGTACAGACAAGTGCACTCTATACAGCTGTGTACAGACAAGTGCACTCTATACAGCTGTGTACAGACTAGTGCCCTCTATACAACTGTGTACAGACAAGTTCCCTCTATACAGCTGTGTGACAAGTGCCCTCTATACAGCTGTGTACAGACTAGGGCCCCCTATACAGCTGTGTACAGACAAGTGCCCTCTATACAGCTGTGTACAGACAAGTGCCCTCTATACAGCTGTGTACAGAGAAGTGCCCTCTATACAGCTGTGTACAGACAAGTGCCTTCTATACAGCTGTGTACAGACAGGTGCCCTCTGTACAGCTGTGTACAGACAAGCTCCCCTTCTACAGCTGTGTACAGACAAGTGCCCTCTATACAGCTGTGTACAGACAAGTGCCTTTTATACAGCTGTGTACAGACAAGTGCCCTCTATACAGCTGTGTACAGACTAGTGCCCTCTATACAGCTGTGTACAGACAAGTTCCCTCTATACAGCTGTGTGACAAGTGCCCTCTATACAGCTGTGTACAGACAAGTGCCCTCTATACAGCTGTGTACAGACAAGTGCCCTCTATATAACTGTGTACAGACAAGTGCCTCCTATACAGCTGTGTACAGACAAGTGCCCTCTATACGGCCGTGTACAGACAAGTGCCCTCTATACAGCTGTGTACAGACAAGTGCCCTCTATACAGCTGTGTACAGACAAGTTCCCTCTATACAGCTGTGTGACAAGTGCCCTCTATACAGCTGTGTGACAAGTGCCCTCTATACAGCTGTGTACAGACAAGTTCCCTCTATACAGCTGTGTGACAAGTTCCCTCTATACAGCTGTGTACAGACTAGGGCCCCCTATACAGCTGTGTACAGACAAGTGCCCTCTATACAGCTGAGTACAGATAAGTGCCCTCTATACAACTGTGTACAGACAAGCGCCCCCTCATAATGCTGTGTACAGACAAGTGTGTGGCAGGCGCAGCACTATGAAGAGCCTTTTGCACTGTGACATTAGAAGAATTCTGGTATCTCTGACTTTTTAGTCTAACCAGACTGTCTATTACTCTGTAATTCCTCTAGCGCCGTTCTATGGAAACAGTAGGTTTAAAGAGGACACCAAATGCTTGAAATAACTTCTTTATTAACTTCAACTTTTCTTCATATATAACACTGCCGCCTCCGCAGCAGATAGTCCATGTACAAAACACGTGTTGAATAGAATTGAGCGAACCCAAACTGTAAAGTTCGGGTTCGTACCGAACTTTAGCTTTTTTTGGACCCGGACCCGAACATCTACATAAAAGTTCGGGTTCGTGTTCGGCAATTTTTATGGCGCTTTTTGAAAGGCTGCAAAGCAGCCAATCAACAAGCGTTTAACTGTGTGTCCTTAGAAGCCATCACAGCCATGCCTACTATTGGCATGGCTGTGATTGGCCAACTGCAGCATGTGACCCAGCCTCTATTTAAGCTGGAGTCACGTAGCGCTGCACGTCACTCTGCTCTGATTAGTGTAGGGAGAGGCTGCAGCTGCTGTGAGGGAGAGATCAGGGAGAAATATTAAGAAGAACTGCCTTTTTAACCAGCGATCTAAATCCAATGTGTTTTGTGGGTGCAGTGCACAATTTCTTTAAGCCTGCACTGAGCCAACTACTGCTGAAAACCAACTTTTTTTTACTTCAGTTTGTCACTATCAATACCTGATCGGCAGCCATTTTATGCAGACATGCTGGTGCAGCACTATCTATCTGCAGGTCTGCTAGTCCAGAAATACAGCTTTTTTGCTGACTGTGCTTCAAATTATTATTTTTTCATATAGTGCACCAGCACTATCTATCTGCTTGTCTGCTAGTCCAGAAATACAGCTTTTTTTGCTGACTGAGCTTAATATATATTTTTTTCATATACTGGTCATCTTTGATTACACGTGCATAAGTGACTGTCACATTTAGGCCACAAATACAGCCATTAGGTTACTGCGTTTAAAAAATATATTTTTTTCATATACTGGTCATCTTTGATTACACTTGCATAGGTGACAGTCACATTTAGGCCACAAATACGGCCATTCGTTTACTGCGATTGAAATAAACCGTGTGTTCATATACTGCTAATTTTGAATTTAACGTACATAGAATACAGTCACATTTTGGCCACAAATACGGCCATTCATTTACTGCGGTTGAAATAAACTGTGTGTTCATATACTGGTCATCTTTGATTACACGTGCATAGAATACAGTCACATTTAGGCCACAAATATGGCCATTCGTTTACTGCGGTTGAAATTAACCATGTGTTCATATACTGCTCATTTTGAATTTAACGTACATAGAATACAGTCACATTTTGGCCACAAATACGGCCATTCGTTTACTGCGGTTTAAATAAACCGTGTGTTCATATACTGATCATTTTGGATTTAACGTACATCGAATACAGTCACATTTAGGCCACAAATACCGCTGTCATATAGAGTTAAAAAAAAAATTTGAGTGCAATACCCTACATCAGGGTTTATATTGGTGGTTAATTATTTTTAACATACTTAACCAATTTTTACTTTGCTTTGTGACCGCTAACTATGAGGCAAACATCTAATAAGGGACGCGGTCATGGTGGTGGTGGTGGTGTTGGTTGAGCCTCTGGTGCAGGGAGAGGACGTGGCCGTTCTGCCACAGCTACACGTCCTACTGAACCTACTACCTAAGGTCCCAGTAGCCGCCAGAATCTACAGTGATATTTGGTGGGGCCCAATGCCGTTCTAAGGATGGTAAGGCCTGAGCAAGTACAGGCGCTAGTCAATTGGGTGGCCGACAGTGGATCCAGCACGTTCACATTATCTCCCACCCAGTCTTCTGCAGAAAACGCACAGGTGGCGCCTGAAACCCATGCCCATCAGTCTGTCACATCACCCCCGTGCATATCGAGGAACCTGTCTGAGCCTCAAGTCATGCAGCAGTCTCTTATGCTGTTTGAAGACTCTGCTGGCAGGGTTTCCCAAGGGCATCCACCTAGCCCTTCCCCAGGGGTGGAAGAGATAGAATGCACTAACGCACAACCACTTATGTTTCCTGATGATGAGGACATGGGAATACCACCTCAGCACGTCTCTGATGATGACGAAACACAGGTGCCAACTGCTGATATGGAGCGTGTTAGCAGGAGGCAGCATTTAAACAACATGGTGGAACAGTACCTGTGCACACGCCTACACGTACTGACTGATGGTTCTGCCCCATTCAACTTCTGGGTCTCCAAATTGTCTACATGGCCTGAGCTTGCCCTGTATGCCTTGGAGGTGCTGGCCTGCCCTGCAGCCAGTGTATTGTCTGAACGTGTATTTAGCAGGAGGCGTCATTACAGACAGACGCAGCCGCCTGTCCGCAGCCAACGTGGACAAGCTCACGTTCATTAAAATGAACCAGGCAGGGATCCCACAAGACTTGTCTGTACCTTGAGCAGAATAGACATTTATACCACCATCAAACATACATTCTTGTACTCAAGTCAAGTGCAATGATTCTTTGTTTTCTTTTTTTTTTTTTTTTTTATATTTTGGGGGCTACCTACCCCAATAATTTTTTTTAAAAAAAAACATTGTTGGCTACCTGTTCCTCCTCCATTGCTGCCTCCACCTACAACACCACATTCACCGCCTCCTCAACCTCCGACTCCATATCCACCTCCTTCTCTGAGTTGCAGGTTAATAATTTGTAATTTTTAGTTATTTTATTTTAAGTTATTTCCCTATCCACATTTGTTTGCAGAGCAGTTGCCATGGCCATGCTCTTAAGCACATTTTACTGCCTTTTACATCCCTCTAGCCTTTTCAAGGACTATTTTATAGCCATTTTAATTTAAAAAAGTGCCAATTTTAGTGACCTAAATTGAAAAAATTCTTATTTTCAATTGTCGGGTGACATTTTACCATTTTTGGCGTATACAAACCCCTGCTGTGCCTGGGTGACAGGGGCCTAAATCTCTCCAAATCCTCTGTTCTATTGCTGGGTGACATGAACCCCCTTTTGCTGTGAATGAACCCCTGCTGTGCCTGGGTGACAGGGGCCTAAATCTCTCAAAATCCTCTGTTCTATTGCTGGGTGACATGAACCCCCTTTTGTTGTGAATGAACCCCTGCTGTGCCTGGTTGACATGGGCCTAAATATCTCAAAATCGTCTGTTCTATTGCTGGGTGACATGAACCCCCTTTTGCCGTGAATGAACCCCTGCTGGGCCTGGGTGACAGGGGCCTAAATCTCTCAAAATCCTCTGTTCTATTGCTGGGTGACATGAACCCCCTTTTGCCGTGAATGAACCCCTGCTCTGCCTGGGTGACAGGGGCCTAAATCTATCAAAATCCTCTGTTCTATTGCTGGGTGACATGAATCCCCTTTTGCCATGAATGAACCCCTGCTGTGCCTGGGTGACATGGGCCTCGTTCTCTCAAAATCCTCTGTTCTATTGCTGGGTGACATGAACCCCCTTTTGCCATGAATGAACCCCTGCTCTGCATTGCTGACAGGGAACTAAATTTAGTAAAAACATCTGGAAAATGCGCGACTAAAAGCGCACGCTGCTGATGGCATTCCCACCTGACAGCGGGGGCACAGTGGAAGCACAAGGCGAAGGCAGAGGAGGAGGAAGAGGTCGCCAACGAAGCTGGGGCACCGCCAGCACCTGAGAAGGCAGGGTTAGAATGGCCAAAATGTGGAGAAGCTTTGTCAGCCTTGGAGGTGCTGACCTGCCCTGCAGCCAGTGTATAGTGTGAACGTGTGTTTAGCACGGCAGAGAGCATTATCACAGGCCGCAGCCAATGTGGACAAGCTGACGTTTATTATAATGAACCAGGAATGGATCCCACAGGACTTGTCCGTACCTTGTGCAGAATAGACATTTATACCAGCCTCAACCATCCATTCTTGTACTCAAGTGCACTTATTCTTTGTTTTATTTTGTTATATGTCCCAATTTAAAAATAAAAAGCAACACAAATCAGTGTTGGCTACCTATTCCTCCTTTACCGCCGCTTCCACCTACACCGCCACATTAACCTACACCGCCACATCCACCGCCTCCTCAACTTCCTACTCATAGATCCAGATTTTTATTTTACATTTTTCTGTATTTTATGTTATTTTAAGTCATTTCCCTATCCACATTTGTTTGCAGAACAGTTGTCATGCTCTTAAGCACATTTTGATGCCTTTTGCAGCCCTCTAGCCCTTTCCAGGACTATTTTAGAGCCATTTTAGTGGCCAAAAGATCGGGTCCCCATTGACTTCAATGGGGTTCGGGTTCGGCGGCAAGTTCGGGTCCCGAACTTTTTTTTCAAGTTCGGCCGAACCTGCCGAACCCGAACATCCAGGTGTCCGCTCAACTCTAGTGTTGAATAAAGTATCTTAAAATGGCGATATGCATAAGATGGTGGTTCGACTGTTCAATCTTGTCATTCAACATAAAATGGTGGATACATTTCTCTCTTCAGTATCTGTGCTCTCACTTTAAGTTATTTAAGCACTTTATAATCTCTCTGAGAGGTATATCTGAGGTTAACCAATAGTTCACTTGCTCTACTTGGTTTGCAGTTCACTCTATACAATTGCTTTGAGCAGTTTATAATTTGCAATTTGTAGTTTGGTGGAACTGTAAGTAAACACATAACTGGTTCAGTATACAGTTCTAATTACTACGTTAACAATAGGAACATTATATAAATGTACTAAATATGTATTTAGTACATTTAGTATATAAAATGTACTAAATACCTATTTTGGCCTCTTTGCTTCCATAAAACACAGCTCTTAGTGGAGTGAATGTCTGTTCAGCTCCTCTCCTCTGGTGTAATGATTCTAGCAGGGGGATTTCTCACACAGGCTGTGTGTGAGGCTGGCTATGATTGGTCAAGACTCCTGCTCAGTGTGAGGCTGGCTGTGATTCATCAAGACTCCTGCTCAGTAACAACAGTTTAACTCTATGCTTTCTGTTGTGTCATTGAGCTTAACCTTAAATTCATATAATGAATCTTAAAGGCATATTATCTTTTCTGCTTCTGTGGACACAATATATAACTGTTACATTACATCCAAAACAAGAAGTCACAGTAAATAACTCTGCTTTTGTCTTTAACATATAAACATAGGAACTGTATTAAGGTTATTTGCAGGCTTAGATGTATACACATATAAGCCATATTAGCAACCTAGGACAGGTCTTAGATGGCCAGCTACACTCCCACAAAAATTACCTATAATTCTATGTTCTTAGTGGTAGGACTTAAACATGAATTTGAGGAATTTTCCATCAGGTTCTCAACTTCCAAGTTTCTTTTATCACTCTCAAGTAGAACAACTAACTTCTGTATAGGATGTTCCAACCTGAGTGGAGTAGTGAGACGTTTTCCCTTTTTGTCAAGTTTTGAGTCTCCTATTTGTAACAACACTCTTTTTACTAATTTGTATTATTCCTTTTGAACTTCTAGCACTTCGGCCAATTTATATTGACTTCTAGGTACATTTTCTTCTTTTACTAACACTATGTCACCAACTTGGACATTTCTTCTGGGTGTTTGCCATTTACTTCTTAGCATCAGACTGGCTAAGTACTCTTTCCTCCATCTATTCCAAAACTGTTCTGATAGATATTGAAATCTTCACCATCTCCTTTTAGCATATAAATCCTCTTTGGTGAACTTGCCAGGTGGTGGCTGTATGTAATCAGACTTAAGGTGCGTAAGATGGTTGGGCGTTAAAGGGTCCAAACTTGTTGGATCGTTCATGTTATCAACTGTAAGTGGACAACTGTTAACAATAGACATTACTTATACTTCATAGAATAGGGTCCTAAGTGAAGCATCATCTATTCCTCCGGCGTTCTTTTTTAACACTGAACTTAACACATTTCTTACAGTTCTGATTTGTCTTTCCCAAACTCCTCCTGTGTGGCTTGCATGTGGAGCATTTATGTGAAAATCACACTGTTTCTCTAACAAATACTCAGTTACATTTTCTTTATCGATCTCTTTTAGAGCTTTCTTCAATTCATTCTTTGCTCCAACAAAATTAAATCCTTGTTCAGATCTAAGCTCTCTGACAGTACCTCTAATGGCTATGAAACATCTCAAGGCGTTGATGAATGCGTCAGTTGACATATCTTCTAACATTTCCAGGTGAATTGCTCTGGAGCTTAGACATGTTAATATTAGTCCATATCTATTGTACTCCTTGGGGTTTTGTTTGGTGATGAATGGGCCAAAACAATCCATTCCGCTATAAAGAAATGGTAGTGATGGTTTTACATGATCTGCCGGTAAATCTGCCATTCTTTGCTCTTCGGTATGTCTACGTGCCTTTCTGCAGACTACGCATTTACTTATATACTTTGCTATAAATTTGCTTCCTTTCACAATCCAGTAACTACCTTCTCTCAAACAGCTTTGGGTAAAGCTTCTTCCCTGGTGCAAGGATTTGTTGTGGTAGTGATCAATAATCAATCTTGTGAAGGTAGAGTTTTTGCATAGAATTGCTGGATGCTTCACTCTGCTAGGTAACAATATATTTTCCAGTGTCCCTCCCACCTTAATTATACCATCCTGCAGAACAAGATTAACCTTGTACAATGTGTGGTTGTTGGGAAGCTTTTTACATTCTTGACTAAGTCTCTTCAACTCTTCACTGTAGAATCTCTGTTTGAATAAGTCTTATGACTGATTCTTCAGCTTTCAGTCTTTCTTCTACATTCAACAATTCCTTCTTTCTGATTCCCTTCGCCAAACGTTAGACTCGAGCGACTACGTTTATGACCGTATTCCTTTTTGAACATCTGGCTAGTCTTTCAAGTATGTCATCTTGACACTTGGCAGCAGAGCTTAATGTTTGTACAACTTTTACTTCTGGATCACCCATAGACAATTCTGTGTAACCTTTACTGATTTCCTTTTCCCAAAGGAACTCTGGACCCGTGAACCAGTTTGAATTTTTCAATTCTGTTACATTCAGGCCTCTTGAAGCATGATCTGCTGGTTTATGCTTTCTGTCAATGTGATGCCAACATTCTGGATTTGTTATTTCCCAAATTTTCTGAACTCTGTTGGCGACAAAGATATGGAATCTTGGGGCTTCATTGTTTATGTATCCTAGGACAACTTGTGAGTCTGTCCAAAAATATTCTTCATCTATTTTTAATTCCAATTCTTCTCTCAGAAGCTTGCTTATTGATGCTGAAACAACAGCTGCTGTCAGTTTAAGTCTTGGTATTGTCTGAATACTGGTAGGAGAAACTCTGGCCTTCCCCATAACTAGAGCACAGTGTATCTTTTCTTCTCCTATCACTCCTGATGTAGGAGCACTGACCATAACCATAACTACTGGCATCTAAAAAGTGAAGAAGTTCTATTTTCTTGTACTTTCCGAAATCATGAGGTACAAAACATCTGGGTATCCGAACTTCTCTCAAGTTTTGCAAGTCTCTTATTCGACTCTCCCACCTTGGCCTCAAATTTTCAGGTATGGGCTCATCCCATTCCAACTTCTGTCTGCATAATTCTTGTAATATTTCTCTTGCTCTGAGGATTACTGGGGCCAAGAATCCTAAAGGATCATATATAGAAGCCACTGCAGAAAGAATGGTACATCTAGTTGCAACTTTCTCTTCAATAGATACTTCAAAGAAGAACTTGTCGTTCTCTACATTCCATCCTAATCCAAGTACGTTCTGAACTGGAAGATGATCATAATTGAGATCTACATTCTTCATTGTTGATGCACGTTCAGATTCACTGATGGATTCCAGTACCTCTCTGTTTGAGATGAATTTATGAAGGCGCCGGTTTCCTCTTGCGCATAACTCTTGGCTTTCTTTCACTGGTTTGATTGCAGATTCTGTGGATTCTAGACTTATAAGACCATCATCTACATAAAAGTTTTTCCTCAGAAAATTTGCTACTGATGGGCAATCCTTTTGATTCTGATTGGCCAGGTACTTCATACCATAATTGCCACAACCTGGAGATGATGCTGCTCCAAACAAGTGAACTTTCATTCTGTATTCTGCTGGCTCTAAATCTGTATCTCCGTCCTCCCACCATAAAAACCTCAGGAAGTCTCTATCTTCATTCTTCACATGAAACTGGTGGAACATCTTTTCAACGTCACACATTTCCGCTACGGGATACTTTCTGAATCTACAGAGTACTCCAAGCAGAGTGTTTGTAAGATCTGGTCCTTTTAGTAGATGATCATTCAATGCAACACCATCATACTTTGCTGAGCAATCAAATACTACTCTAATCTTAGCTGGTTTCTTTGAGTGGTAAACACCTTGATGTGGGATGTACCACACTTCTCCCTCTTTAGGCTGGTTATTAACTTTCTCTGCATGTCTTTATTCGAGGATGCCTTCCATGAATTTCAAATGGAATCATTCTTGAGTTTGGGATCTCTTCCCATCCTTTTCTTCAAACATTTCAATCTTGCTAGGGCAATACAAGGTCATTCTCTGAAAGGTAAGGGCATTTCAAGATGACCTTGTTGATTCTACTCAATACTTTCTTCTAGAGTGTTTACGAACTTTATGTCTTCTTGGGATACACTCTTTTTTTTAGAACTTATGTCTGCAAAGTCGGATTCGAGGATCTTGACTTCTTTCGCTGGACTTACAGTTGGTAACTCTTGGACAGATATTCAATGACACAATCCATTCACCTGTCTAGTAGGGCCGGACTAAGGGCAAAGCCATAGGGGGAGGCCATCATGACAATGGTTTGGGTAGTGAGGGAGAGTCAATTAAGGGTAAGAGGCAGTTGGGGGGTGGAGTTTTTTGTTATGGTAACGGGGAGGGGTGGGTGGGTCTAGTGGGCTTAAATTAGGGGGAGCAGCCTGAGGAAGGGACCATTTTGCGTTGCCAGCCAGGCGAAAGTCCACCCTCCCGCCCTATGGGTGCTTAGAGTTAGGTAAGTGATGGAGTCGCCAGTTTATCTGGATTTTGTGGTGTTATTGGGGCTTCTAGGAACTCCCTCGTCTGTGGTTTAAGGGATGTTAGGTTGGTTATTTAACTTTTATTATGTTATTTATTTTATTTAATAAAATGGCTGCTGTGGCCGATTAAAATCTGAACCGTTGTCTGTGGTTATTTAATAATGGGAATCAAGAGTTGGTGGTTCTTAGGGTAGAGACCTGAACAGGTAACCAATACCATTGTCATGAGTTTGCGATCTGCTGTTTTCCTCAAACAACACCCCATCCTAGATCAGTTTGAACAGCGTAGGGTTCACCCTTTCCTCCTGTGATTACCTTTCGTGGTACCAAGGCTTCGGTACAATCGTAACCTATCAACAGTCCAACACCAATCTCCTTCAGCGGGGACATTTCATGAGATATGACAGATAGGTGCTCCCATTCATTGGCTGTTTCACAGGTATGCGATCTTGATCTAGAGGTATATCATCTTTTGTATAAGCTGGAGGTAGATCTAATGTGAAGTTTGAATGAAGTCCTCTAGCTCTCAGTCCTTTGACCCTTTGACTGTTCACTAATGTGTCCCTTCCCGTCATTGTGGTGAGTTTGATCTTTACTGGTTCTGTAGCCACTTGTAATTTCTTGCTGATTTCTTGATCAATGAAGGTGACGTCACTATAGGCATCCAGTAATGCATAGGCGTATACCTTCTTGTTCCTCCTTTTAGTATTTGAAATGCACACTGGTACAACCATTGATGTGCCATTGCTTTCTCCTTCCCTCACTCTGCAAGAGAATATCGATACTTTCTTTTCTTCCTCAGCATCTTAAGGTATTGAGGATTTATCTTTCTTTGGATGCTTTTCATGTAGTAGTGTAGGATGGAGTCCTTTGCAAATGCTGCATGTGGCCTTTTTCTTACACTCCTTAGTAACATGGCCTTTGCTTAGACAACCGAAACACAATTGGTTCTCAAGTACAAACCTTTTCTTTTCATCTGGGGACTTCTCCTTCAATTGTTGGCACTTGTATATGGAGTGGTTCTCTCCACAGAACATATATTTGAGGGTAGTCTGAAGATTTGTCGGTTCTGTCTCTCTACTGATCCCAGTAGTGACTGAACTTGCTCTCGTAGGTATCTGGACCTTTAGCTGCTGTGTTGGTTGCAAAGCTAGTCGCTCTTGCGCATCTTATCTCTCTTGTAGACCTTTCTGCTAAGGATTTTAAGACGTAAGATGATGTTACTGGATTACATGCTATCCGTGCTTCCTCATTGATGGACTCAGAGAACTCTTTAAAACTTGGGAAGTTCTTACCTAGATCGAACTGTTTAGTCACATAGTGATTCCATCTAGAAGCCACTTTTTCAGGTAGCTTAGTTAGCATCACCATACTTTTGAAATCTGAAGTGTTCTTTAGGACCTATGTTAGGCCAGCTATTCATATTCTCTAAAAGATCTTTGTACTAAGAAAGGATGACCATATCTTACATAAAATTTTTCCCAAGCTTGCTTGTAGGCTTCTCCGTCTTTTCTATAGAAGTTACCTTCAAGAACTTCCTTGGCTTCTCCACCAACATATCTCTGAAGGTAGAATAACTTGTCAACTGGACTGAAGCAATGATGCTCAATGATCATTTCAAAGCTGGTCTTCCACTCTATGAACTTTAGTACGTCTCCTGAAAATACAGTGGGTTCCAAAACGGGAAGTCTAGCTATGACTGTTCTCAGTTGTCTTGCTGGGACAATGGTTGTAACACTCTCCTGAGCATTGCCGTGACATCTAGGAATATATAGGAATAGAGGGTAAATTAACACACCCTTTTCGTGACACTGGACTAGGCCTCTCTTTGTCTTTCTGAGCAGGGATGGGAGGATAATGACTAATTTCCTCACTAAGTGCTGGATATTTCCTTCCGTTATCCTGGGCGTATGAAGGAAAGAAGGAGTCTGTTTCTTTACTTAGTACAGATTTGAACCTATGACTACTCTGATTCATATCCTCTTCGTGTACTCATAGTCAGGCTTCTATAATCTTAACTTCTTTCTGTCTTTCCAGACTTTTCATCTGTTGGCACTGTGCCTCCATTTCAGCTTCCATTTGATGGTGTTGTGCATCTTTTTGATAGCGTTGGGCATCCATTTCAGTTATCAGTTGGCGCTGTACCTCGATGGCAGCTTCCATCTCAATTTCTGCTCTCTTGACAGCAAGTTGTTCAGCTAATTCCTTTCTTTTGGCTGAAGTACTTGAGGACTCTGATATGTGGGTGGCACTTCTGCTAGCGAAGGAAGTCCCACTTGAGATTGTGGTTCCACCTAAGGATTTAGCATAGTCTCTCATAAAAAGCTCGTTCATTCTACTTCTTACTTTAACTTCATCATAGTTAGCTGCAGATGATAGTTGTCTCAAGAGCTTTACTAAATCTTTAGTGACTGTGCCCATGTTCCTTACAATATCCTGGGAAGGTGTCGTAGATGACCGCAGGTTGACATATGCTGCCATAAGCTCCGATTCTACCATGTCACTCAAGTTCCTTTTTATACTTTCTTGCTTTAGCTTTCTACGAATGTCTTTAATGTATGATTTCCACCTCTCATACATTCGGGCAAACTTTTTTTCTTTTAATGCTGCTTCTTGCTCCAAATTTTCTAGCATCTTTGGGGTTGGTTTTCTGGCACGTGATGAACATCTTAGTTCATTTGTTTGGACTAGATTTGTTTGAGACAAGACTAGTGCTGCATTAGACTCTTCTAACTCAGAAAGGTTCTCTTGCTCTTCACCTTCTACCCTATCTATCTTTGCATCCTCTAACAGTGGCATGGTAATTCTAGGCTCAGACATTATACTTTAAATACTATAACAATCAATATGAATATTAAAGGACCTTTCACTTTAAATGCAATATTAGTAAATGCAGAAATAAATGACTTTTACTTTAATGTAACAGCGATAAATGCAGGCAATAAATGACTTTCACTTTAAAGAGGACCTTTCACTAGAATAAAAAATGTAAACTAAGTATACAGACATGGAGAGCGGCGCCCAGGGATCTCCCTGCACTTACTATTATCCCTGGGCGCCGCTCCGTTCTCCCGGTATAGGCTCCGGTATCTTCATATGTTCGGCTCCACTGGGTGGAGCCTGCCGGCGTCTCCTTCTCCCAGGCTGTAGCGCTGGCCAATCGCAGCACTCAGCTCATAGCCTGAGAGTTTTTTTTTCTCTCAGGCTATGAGCTGAGCGCTGCGATTGTGACAAAAAATAAAAAATTCTAGGAACTCGCCATGCCCCTCACGGAATACCTTGGGGTGTCTTCTTTCGAAAATGGGGTCACTTGTGGGGTAGTTATACTGCCCTGGCATTTTCCAGGGGCCCCAATGTGTGGTAAGTAGGTAAATGACCTGTGAAATCCTAAAGGTGCTCTTTGGAATATGGGCCCCTTTGCCCACCTAGGCTGCAAAAAAGTGTCACACATGTGGTATCGCCGTATTCAGGAGAAGTTGGGGAATGTGTTTTGGGGTGTCATTTTACATATACCCATGCTGGGTGAGAGAAATATCTTGGCAAAAGACAACTTTTCCCATTTTTTTATACAAAGTTAGCATTTGACCAAGATATTTCTCTCACCCAGCATGGGTATATGTAAAATGACACCCCAAAACACATTCCCCAACTTCTCCTGAGTACGGCGATACCAGATGTGTGACACTTTTTTGCAGCCTAGATGCGCAAAGGTGCCCAAATTCCTTTTAGGAGGGCATTTTTAGACATTTGGATACCAGACTTCTTCTCACGCTTTGGGGCCCCTAGAATGCCAGGGCAGTATAAATACCCCACATGTGACCCCATTTTGGAAAGAAGATACCCCAAGGTATTCAATGAGGGGCATGGCGAGTTCATAGAAATTTTTTTTTTTGGCACAAGTTAGCGGAAATTGATATTTTTAATTTTTTTCTCACAAAGTCTCCCGTTCCGTTAACTTGGGACAAAAATTTCAATCTTTCATGGACTCAATATGCCCCTCACGGAATACCTAGGGGTGTCTTCTTTCCGAAATGGGGTCACATGTGGGGTATTTATACTGCCCTGGCATTCTAGGGGCCCTAAAGCGTGAGAAGAAGTCTGGAATATAAATGTCTAAAAAATTTTACGCATTTGGATTCCGTGAGGGGTATGGTGAGTTCATGTGAGATTTTATTTTTTGACACAAGTTAGTGGAATATGAGACTTTGTAAGAAAAAAAAATAATAATTCCGCTAACTTGGGCCAAAAAAATGTCTGAATGGAGCCTTACAGAGGGGTGATCAATGACAGGGGGGTGATCAATGACAGGGGGGTGATCAATGACAGGGGGGTGATCAATGACAGGGGGAGTGATCAATGACAGGGGGGTGATCAGGGAGTCTATATGGGGTGATCACCCCCCTGTCATTGATCACGCCCCTGTAAGGCTTCATTCAGACGTCCGTATGCGTTTTGCGGATCCG
The DNA here is from genome assembly GCF_905171765.1 of Bufo bufo. NCBI lineage: Eukaryota > Metazoa > Chordata > Amphibia > Anura > Bufonidae > Bufo > Bufo bufo. Next base: position 4,373,151 of record NC_053390.1, read on the forward strand.
ATCCATCTATCAGTGGATCCGTAAAAATCATGCAAACATCTGAATGGAGCTTTACAGGGGGTTGATCAATGACAGGGGGGTAATCAGGGAGTCTATATGGGGTGATCACCACAGTCATTGATCATGCCCCTGTAAGGCTTCATTCAGACGTCCGGATGCGTTTTGCGGATCCGATCCATCTATCAGTGGATCCGTAAAAATCATGCGGACATCTGAATGGAGCTTTACAGGGGGGTAATCAATGACAGGGGGGTGATCAGGGAGTCTATATGGGGTGATAACCACAGTCATTGATCATGCCCCTGTAAGGCTTCATTCAGACGTCCGGATGCGTTTTGCGGATCCGATCCATCTATCAGTGGATCCGTAAAAATCATGCGGACATCTGAATGGAGCTTTACAGGGGGTTGATCAATGACAGAGGGGTGATCAATGACAGGGGGGTGATCAGGGAGTCTATATGGGGTGATCACCACAGTCATTGATCACTCCCCTGTAAGGTTCCATTTAGACGTCCGTATGCGTTTTGCGGATCTGATCCATCTATCAGTGCATCCGTAAAAATCATGCGGACATCTGAATGGAGCTTTACAGGGGGGTAATCAATGACAGGGGGGTGATCACCACAGTCATTGATCACTCCCCTGTAAGGTTCCATTTAGACGTCCGTATGCGTTTTGCGGATCTGATCCATCTATCAGTGCATCCGTAAAAATCATGCGGACATCTGAATGGAGCTTTACAGGGGGGTAATCAATGACAGGGGGGTGATCAATGACAGGGGGGTGATCAGGGAGTCTATATGGGGTGATCACCACAGTCATTGATCACGCCCCTGTAAGGCTCCATTCAGACGTCCATATGCGTTTTGCGGATCCGATCCATCTATCAGTGCATCCGTAAAAATCATGCGGACGTCTGAATGGAGCTTTACAGGGGGTTGATCAATGACAGGGGGGTAATCAATGACAGGGGGGTGATCAGGGAGTCTATATGGGGTGATCTGGGGTGATCAGGGGCTAATAAGGGGTTAATAAGTGACGGGGGGGGTGTAGTGTAGTGTAGTGGTGCTTGGTGCTACTTTACTGAGCTGCCTGTGTCCTCTGGTGGTCGATCCAAACAAAGGGGACCACCAGAGGACCAGGTAGCAGGTATATTAGAAAACAACGTCTAATATACCTGTTAGGGGTTAAAAAAAACACATCTCCAGCCTGCCAGCGAACGATCGCCGCTGGCAGGCTGGAGATCAACTCTCTTACCTTCCGTTCCTGTGAGCGCGCGCGCCTGTGTGCGCGCGTTCACAGGAAGTCTCGCGTCTCGCGAGATGACGCATATATGCGTGACTGTGCGCAGCGCTGCCACCTCCGGAACGCGATCCTGCGTTAGGCGGTCCGGAGGTGGTTAAAGGAGATGTGTCTTTTCTTGATCTGATGCTCTGCACAGACTTGCGATGATCTGTAATGACTTGCAATGCTCTGTGCAGACTTGCGATGCTCTGGCTTGGATATGCTTCAGGCTTTGGGCCTAGTGACGTGAAACTAGCTGGCTGCAGTACATGGCCTCTTCGTGGATAGCGGTGCGGGCACTCTAGCTCTGGCCTCCCATTATGCGTCTCTTTCTCTCTCTAGGGATCACAGGAGGGTTGGCGCTCTTTCTCTGACTATTTTGCCTTTGCCGTTCTGCCACTTTAAGAGTCGGCTGCAGTTTGACTAATGCACACGTTCTATGTCCTCTATGGTGGCTCCGCTGAGGTGTCTTTCCTTGCTCACTCAGGGAACAGTTGCTGCGCGGCGGTATATGCTGGCGCTCCGCTGCTCTAATGCGCTCTTTACTGTGCAAGTTCAGGAGCTCTATCGCTTCGCCCTCTGAGGGTAATAGTTCCACTATGGCAGGTGCAGCACTATGAAGTGTTTTTTGCACTGTGACTTTAGAAGAATTTTGATATCTCAGACTTTTTATTCTAACCAGACTGTCTATTACTATGTAATTCCTCTAGCGCCGTTCTATGGAAACAGTAGGTTTAAAGAGCAACCAAATGCTTGAAATAACTTCTTTATTAACTTCAACTTTTCTTCATATATAACACTGCCGCCGGCTGTGTACAGATAACTTCCCCCTATAGAGCAGTGTACAGATAAATACCCACTATACAGCTTTGTACAGACAATTGCTCTCTATACAGCTTTGTACACTAAAGTGCCTCCTATACAGCTGTGTACAGACAAGTGCCCAGTATACAGCTGTGTACAGACAAGTGCCCTCTATACAGCTGTGTACAGACAAGTGCCCTCTATACAGCTGTGTACAGACAAGTGCCCTCTATACAGCTGTGTACAGACAAGTGCCCAGTATACAGCTGTGTACAGACTAGGGCCCTCTATACAGCTGTGTACAGATAAGCGCCCCCTATACAACTGTATACAGACAAGTGCCCGCTATATAACTGTGTACAGACAAGTGCCCTCTATACAGCTGTGTACAGACAAGTGCGCCCTTGTACAAATTAGGGCCCCTTACACAGCTGTGTACAGACAAGTGCCCTCTATACAGCTGTGTACAGACAAGTGCCCTCTATACAACTGTGTACAGAGAAGTGCCCTCTATACAGCTTTGTACACTAAAGTACCTCCTATACAGCTGTGTACAGATAAGTGCCCAAAATACAGCCCTGTACAGACAAGTGGCCTCTATACAGCTGTGTACAGATAAGCGCCCCCTATACAGCTGTGTACAGACAAGTGCCCTCTATACAGCTGTGTACAGATAAGCGCCCCCTATACAGCTGTGTACAGACAAGCTCCCCCTATACAGCTGTGTACAGACAAGTGCCCTCTATACAGCTGTGTACAGACAAGTGCCCCCTATACAGCTGTGTACAGACAAGCTCCCCCTATACAGCTGTGTACAGACAAGTGCCCTCTATACAGCTGTGTACAGACAAGTGCGCCCTATACAGCAGTGTACAGACAAGTGCCCTCTATACAGCTGTGTACAGACAAGTGCCCTCTATACAGCTTTGTACACTAAAGTACCTCCTATACAGCTGTGTACAGATAAGTGCCCAAAATACAGCTCTGTACAGACAAGTGGCCTCTATACAGCTGTGTACAGATAAGCGCCCCCTATACAGCTGTGTACAGATAAGTGCCCTCTATACAGCTGTGTACAGACAAGCTTCCCCTATACAGCTGTGAACAAACAAGTGCGCCCTATACAGCTGTGTATAGACAAGTGCCCCATATACAGCTATTTACAGACAAGTGCCCTCTATACAGCTGTGAATAGATAAGCACCCCCTATACAGCTGTATACAGACAAGTGCCCTCTATACAGCTGTGTACAGATAAGCTCCCTCTATACAGCTGTATACAGAAAATTGCCCTCTATATAACTGTGTACAGACAATCTTACCCTATACAGCTGTGTACAGACAAGTGCCGCCTATATAGCTGTGTACAGACAAGCGCCCCATTTACAGCTATGTACAGACTAGGGCCCCCTATACAGCTGTGTACAGATAAGTGCCCTCTATACAGCTGTGTAAAGATAGGGAACCGCTTGGCAGAATGTGATATATACAGACAGGGGAACTTTTGCGGATAGATGACTCATGTTCTTGATATATACAGTTGCAAGAAAAAGTATGTGAACCCTTTGGAATTATATGGATTTCTGCACAAATTTGTCATAAAATGTGATCTGATCTTCATCTAAGTCACAACAATAGACAATCACAGTCTGCTTAAACTAATAACACACAAAGAGTTAAATGTTGCCATGTTTTTATTGAACTCACCATGTAAACATTCACAGTGCAGGTGGAAAAAGTATGTGAACCCTTGGATTTAATAACTGGTTGAACCTCCTTTGGCAGCAATAACTTCAACCAAACGTTTCCTGTAGTTGCAGATCAGACGTGCACAACGGTCAGGAGTAATTCTTGACCATTCCTCTTTACAGAACTGTTTCAGTTCAGCAATATTCTTGGGATGTCTGGTGTGAATCGTTTTCTTGAGGTCATGCCACAGCATCTCAATCGGGTTGAGGTCAGGACTCTGACTCGGCCACTCCAGAAGGCGGATTTTCTTCTGTTTAAGCCATTCTGTTTTTGATTTACTTCTATGCTTTGGGTCGTTGTCCTGTTGCAGCACCCATCTTCTGTTGAGCTTCAGCTGGTGGACAGATGGCCTTAAGTTCTCCTGCAAAATGTCTTGATAAACTTGGGAATTCATTTTTCCCTTCGATGATAGCAATCCATCCAGGCCCTGACGCAGCAAAGCAGCCCCAAACCATGATGCCCCCACCACCATACCTCACAGTTGGGATGAGGTTTTGATGTTGGTGTGCTGTACCTCTTTTTCTCCACACATAGTGTTGTGTGTTTCTTCCAAACAACTTAACTTTGGTTTCATCTGTCCACAGAATATTTTGCCAGTACTGCTGTGGAACATCCAGGTGCTCTTGTGCAAACTGTAAACGTGCAGCAATGTTTTTTTGGACAGCAGTGGCTTCCTCTGTGGTATCCTCCCATGAAATCCATTCTTGTTTAGTGTTTTACGTATTGTAGATTCGCTAACAGGGATGTTAGCATATGACAGAGACTTGTGTAAGTCTTTAGCTGACACTCTAGGATTCTTCTTCACCTCATTGAGCAGTCTGCGCTATGCTCTTGCAGTCATCTTTACAGGACGGCCACTCCTAGGGAGAGTAGCAGCAGTGCTGAACTTTCTCCATTTATAGACAATTTGTCTTACCGTGGACTGATGAACAGCAAGGCTTTTGGAGATACTTATAAAACCCTTTCCAGCTTTATGCAGTCAACAATTCTTAATCGTAGGTCTTCTGAGAGCTCTTTTGTGTGAGGCATCATTCACATCAGGCAATGCTTCTTGTGAAAAGCGAACCCAGAACTGGTGTGTGTTTTTTATAGGGCAGGGCAGATGTAACCAACACCTCCAATCTCATCTCATTGATTGGACTCCAGTTGGCTGACACCTCACTCCAATTAGCTCTTGGAGATGTCATTAGTCTAGGGGTTCACATACTTTTTCCACCTGCACTGTAAATGTTTACATGTAGGGATGAGCGAACCCGTGACACGGACCCGAACCCGAACATTTTCATAAAAGTCCGGGTTCGAGTTCGGTGTTCGGCGCTTTCTTGGCGCTTTTTGAAAGGCTGCAAAGCAGCCAATCAACAAGCGTCATACTACTTGCCCCAAGAGGCCATCACAGCCTTGCCTACTATTGGCATGGCTGTGATTGGCCAGTGCAGCATGTGACCCAGCCTCTATATAAGCTTGGGTCACGTAGCGCTGCACGTCACTCTGCTGATTCAAGTGTAGGGAGAGGATGCAGCTGTGACGTTAGGGCGAGATTAGGCAGATTAACTCCTCCAAAAGACTTCATTCTGTGATCGATCTGCAGCTGTGGATCATTGAAGTGCTATTATTGACTTGCTCACTTTTTTGAGGCTGCCCAGAGCGTTTTTAGATCACTTTTTTTCTGGGGTGATCGGCGGCCATTTTGTGACTTGTGGTGCGCCAGCACAAGCTATCACGAAGTGTATTTAACCATCAACAGTCTGGTTATTTTTTGGCCATATACTACATCAGGGGCAAGTTGAGCCTGTCACCCAGCGCCTAAAAAATAGACCTGACATTTCTTTTCAACCAAATCTGCACAGTTTTAGCTGGTCAAGTTATTTGTAGTGACCGTAAAAGCAGACTTTTTGTTCTGGGTTGAAAAACTATTCCCAAATTTGCCATTCTCAAAATAACTAGTTTCTGGTATATGAGGCCTACTTGAAATCTATCCCAAAAAGGATATCTTACATTGAAGGTGCTGATAGTGTCATTCAGAAAAACCTAAGACACACGCTAGCGTGCTGATAGAAGTCTGATTCTGTGATTAAACCTATACCTGTCACACAGCGCAAAAAAAAAAACAGGCCTCACATCTCTATTCAACCAAATCTGTACTGTTTTAGCTGGTCAAGTTATTTGTAGTGACCGTAAAAGCAGACTTTTTGTTCTGGGTTGAAAAACTATTCCCAAATTTGCCATTCTCAAAATTGTGGTGAACGGGAACAATGAGGAAAACATCTAATAAGGGACGCGGACGCGGACATAGTCGTGGTGGTGTTAGTGGACCCTCTGGTGCTGGGAGAGGACGTGGCCGTTCTGCCTCAGCCACGCGTCCTAGTGAACCAACTACCTCAGGTCCCAGTAGCCAGCAGAATTTACAGCGATATTTGGTGGGGCCCAATGCCGTTCTAAGGATGGTAAGGCCTGAGCAGGTACAGGCATTAGTCAATTGGGTGGCCGACAGTGGATCCAGCACGTTCACATTATCTCCCTCCCAGTCTTCTGCAGAAAGCGCACAGATGGCGCATGAAAACCAAGCCCCTTCGGTCTGTCACATCACCCCCATGCATATCAGGGAAACTGTCTGAGCCTCAAGTTATGCAGCAGTCTCTTATGCTGTTTGAAGACTCTGCTGCCAGGGTTTCCCAAGGGCAACCACCTAGCCCTTCCCCAGGGGTGGAAGAGATAGAATGCACTAACGCACAACCACTTATTTTTCCTGATGATGAGGACATGGGAATACCACCTCAGCACGTCTCTGATGATGACGAAACACAGGGGCCAACTGCTGCGTCTTTCTGCAGTGTGCAGACTGAACAGGAGGTCAGGGATCAAGACTGGGTGGAAGACGATGCAGGGGACGATGAGGTCCTAGACCCCACATGGAATGAAGGTCGTGCCGCTGACTTTCACAGTTCGGAGGAAGAGGCAGTGGTGAGACCGAGCCAACAGTGTAGCAAAAGAGGGAGCAGTGGGCAAAATCAGAACACCCGCCGCCAAGAGACTCCGCCTGCTACTGACCGCTGCCATCTGGGACCGAGCACCCCAAAGGCAGCTTCAAGGAGTTCCCTGGCATGGCACTTCTTCAAACAATGTGCTGACGACAAGACCCGAGTGGTTTGCACGCTGTGCCATCAGAGCCTGAAGCGAGGCATTAACGTTCTGAACCCTAGCACAACCTGCATGACCAGGCACCTGCATGCAAAGCATGAACTGCAGTGGAGTAAACACCTTAAAAACAAAGAAGTCACTCAGGCTCCCCCTGCTGCCTCTTCTGCTGCTGCCGCCTCGGCCTCTTCTGCTGCCGCCGCCTCGGCCTCTTCCTCTGCCTCTGGAGGAACGTTGGCACCTGCCGCCCAGCAAACATGGGATGTACCACCAACACCACCACCTGCGTCACCAAGCATCTCAACCATGTCACACGGCAGCGTTCAGCTCTCCATCTCACAAACATTTGAGAGAAAGCGTAAATTCCCACCTAGCCACCCTCGATCCCTGGCCCTGAATGCCAGCATTTCTAAACTACTGGCCTATGAAATGCTGTCATTTAGGCTGGTGGACACACACAGCTTCAAACAGCTCATGTCACTTGCTGTCCCACAGTATGTTGTTCCCAGCCGCCACTACTTCTCCAAGAGAGCCGTGCCTTCCCTGCACAAACAAGTGTCCGATAAAATCAAGTGTGCACTGCGCAACGCCATCTGTGACAAGGTCTAACCACAGATACGTGGACCAGTAAGCACGGCCAGGGACGCTATATCTCCCTAACTGCACACTGGGTAAATGTAGTGGCGGCTGGGCCCCAGGCGGAAAGCTGTTTGGCGCACGTCCTTCCGCCGCCAAGGATCACAGGGCAACATTCTTTGCCTCCTGTCTCCTCCTCCTCCTACTCAGCTTCCTCCTCCTCTTCTTCCACCTGCTCATCCAGTCAGCCACACACCTTTACCACCAACTTCAGCACAGCCCTGGGTAAACGTCAGCAGGCCATTCTGAAACTCATATGTTTGGGGGACAGGCCCCACACCGCACAGGAGTTGTGGCGGGGTATAGAACAACAGACCGACGAGTGGTTGCTGCCGGTGAGCCTCAAGCCCGGCCTGGTGGTGTGCGATAATGGGCGAAATCTCGTTGCAGCTCTTGGACTAGCCGGTTTGACGCACATCCCTTGCCTGGCGCATGTGCTGAATTTGGTGGTGCAGAAGTTCATTCGCAACTACCCCGACATGTCAGAGCTGCTGCATAAAGTGCGGGCCGTCTGTTCTCGCTTCCGGCGTTCACACCCTGCCGCTGCTCGCCTGTCTGCGCTACAGCGTAACTTCGGCCTTACCGCTCACCGCCTCATATGCGACGTGCCCACCAGGTGGAACTCCACCTTGCATATGCTGGACATACTGTGCGAGCAGCAGCAGGCCATAGTGGAGTTTCAGCTGCAGCACGCACGGGTCAGTCGCACTGCGGATCAGACACACTTCACCACCAATGACTGGGCCTCCATGCGAGACCTGTGTGCCCTGTTGCATTGTTTCGAGTACTCCACCAACATGGCCAGTGGCGATGACGCCGTTATCAGCGTTACAATACCACTTCAATGTCTCCTTGAGAAAACACTTAGGGCGATGATGGAAGAGGAGGTGGCCCAGGAGGAAGAGGAGGAAAAGGGGTCATTTTTAGCACTTTCAGGCCAGTCTCTTCGAAGTGACTCAGAGGGAGGTTTTTTGCAACACCAGAGGCCAGGTACAAATGTGGCCAGACAGGGCCCACTACTGGAGGACGAGGAGGACGAGGATGAGGAGGAGGTGGGGGAGGATGAGGATGAAGCATGTTCACAGCGGGGTGGCACCCAAAGCAGCTCGGGCCCATCACTGGTGCGTGGCTGGGGGGAAACTCAGGACGATGACGATATGCCTCCCACAGAGGACAGCTTGTCCTTACCTCTGGGCAGCCTGGCACACATGAGCGACTACATGCTGCAGTGCCTGCGCAACGACAGCAGAGTTGCCCACATTTTAACGTGCGCTGACTACTGGGTTGCCACCCTGCTGGATCCCCGGTACAAAGACAATGTGCCCACCTTACTTCCTACACTGGAGCGTGATAGGAAGATGCGCGAGTACAAGCGCACGTTGGTAGACGCGCTACTGAGAGCATTCCCAAATGTCACAGGGGAACCAGTGGAAGCCCAAGGCGAAGGCAGAGGAGGAGCAAGAGGTCGCCAACGCAGCTGTGTCATGCCCAGCTCCTCTGAGGGCAGGGTTAGCATGGCAGAGATGTGGAAAAGTTTTGTCACCACGCCACAGCTAACTGCACCACCACCTGATACGGAACGTGTTAGCAGGAGGCAACATTTCACTAACATGGTGGAACAGTACCTGTGCACACCCCTCCACGTACTGACTGATGGTTCGGCCCCATTCAACTTCTAGGTCTCCAAATTGTCCACGTGGCCAGAGCTAGCCTTTTATGCCTTGGAGGTGCTGGCCTGCCCGGCAGCCAGCGTTTTGTCTGAACGTGTATTCAGCACGGCAGGGGGCGTCATTACAGACAAACGCAGCCGCCTGTCTACAGCCAATGTGGACAAGCTGACGTTCATAAAAATGAACCAGGCATGGATCCCACAGGACCTGTCCATCCCTTGTGCAGATTAGACATTAACTACCTCCCCTTAACCATATATTATTGTACTCCAGGGCACTTCCTCATTCAATACTTTTTTTAATTTCATTTTACCATTATATTGCGGGGCAACCCAAAGTTGAATGAACCTTTCCTCTGTCTGGGTGCCGGGGCCTAAATGTGTGACAGTGGCCTGTTCCAGTGGTGGGTGACGTGAAGCCTGATTCTCTGCCATGACATGAAGACAGATTCTGCGCTGACATAAGGCCAGATTCTCTGTTACGGGACCTCTCTCCTCTGCCTGGGTGCCTGGGCCTAAATGTGTGACAGTGGCCTGTTCCAGTGGTGGGTGACGTGAAGCCTGATTCTCTGCTATGACATGAAGACTTATTCTGTGCTGACATGAAGCCAGATTCTCTGTTACGCGACCTCTCTCCTCTGCCTGGGTGCCTGGGCCTAAATATGTGACAGTGGCCTGTTCCAGTGGTGGGTGACGTGAAGCCTGATTCTCTGCTATGACATGAAGACAGATTCTGCGCTGACATAAGGCCAGATTCTCTGTTACGGGACCTCTCTCCTCTGCCTGGGTATAAATGTGTGACAGTGGCCTGTTCCAGTGGTGGGTGACGTGAAGCCTGATTCTCTGCTATGACATGAAGACAGATTCTGCGCTGACATAAGGCCAGATTCTCTGTTACGGGACCTCTCTCCTCTGCCTGGGTGCCTGGGCCTAAATGTGTGACAGTGGCCTGTTCCAGTGGTGGGTGACGTGAAGCCTGATTCTCTGCTATGACATGAAGACAGATTCTGCACTGACATAAGGCCAGATTCTCTGTTACGGGACCTCTCTCCTCTGCCTGGGTGCCTGGGCCTAAATGTGTGACAGTGGCCTGTTCCAGTGGTGGGTGACGTGAAGCCTGATTCTCTGCTATGACATGAAGACTTATTCTGTGCTGACATGAAGCCAGATTCTCTGTTACGTGACCTCTCTCCTCTGCCTGGGTGCCTGGGCCTAAATATGTGACAGTGGCCTGTTCCAGTGGTGGGTGACGTAAAGCCTGATTCTCTGCTATGACATGAAGACAGATTCTGCACTGACATAAGGCCAGATTCTCTGTTACAGGACCTCTCTCCTCTGCCTGGGTGCCTGGGCCTAAATGTGTGACAGTGGCCTGTTCCAGTGGTGGGTGACGTGAAGCCTGATTCTCTGCTATGACATGAAGACAGATTCTGCGCTGACATAAGGCCAGATTCTCTGTTACGGGACCTCTCTCCTCTGCCTGGGTGCCTGGGCCTAAATGTGTGACAGTGGCCTGTTCCAGTGGTGGGTGACGTGAAGCCTGATTCTCTGCTATGACATGAAGACAGATTCTGCGCTGACATAAAGCCAGATTCTCTGTTACGGGACCGCTCTCCTCTGTCTGGGTGCCGGGGCCTAAATATGTGACAGTGGCCTGTTCCAGTGGTGGGTGACATGAAGCCAGATTTTCTGCTATGGCATGAAGAGACTGATTCTCTGCTGACATGAAGCCAGATTCTTTGCTATGGCATGAAGAGACTGATTCTCTGCTGATGTGAAGCCAGATTCTCTGCTATGGGACCTCTGTCCAATTGATATTGGGTCATTTTTATTTTTTTTATTTTTATATTAATTCATTTCCCTATCCACATTTGTTTGCAGGGGATTTACCTACATGTTGCTGCCTTTTGCAGCCCTCTAGCTCTTTCCTGGGCTGTTTTACAGCCTTTTTAGTGCCCAAAAGTTCGGGTCCCCATTGAATTCAATGGGGTTCGGGACGAAGTTCGGTTCGGGTTCGGATCCCGAACCCGAACATTTCCGGGAAGTTCGGCCGAACTTCTCGAACCTGAACATCCAGGTGTTCGCTCAACTCTATTTACATGCTGTGTTCAATAAAAACATGGTAACATTTAATTCTTTGTGTGTTGTTAGTTTAAGCAGACTGTGATTGTCTATTGTTGTGACTTAGATGAAAATCAGATCACATTTTATGACCAATTTGTGCAGAAATCCATATCATTCCAAAGGGTTCACATACTTTTTCTTGCAACTGTATGAGTAATGCCCATGTGTGTCTACGTGTCATTTTTAATACCATCATATACCATCATGTTTCTGATTGGTTGCTTTGATAAATACTTGTGATTGGACATATTAAATTTTATGGCTAAAGGGGGGTGTCTAGATCCACTATGTACTTCTAATAAAATTGGCTCATTGGGCGCTGCCCGGCAGAGAATCGTTTAACCAGCAAACCTGTCTGGCTGTTTGATTCTTTAGGTCGATCGCATCCCTTATTAACTTATTAACTAATTTGAATCCCAAAGACAAGCGAGTGTAGTCCCTAGTTTGGGACTTGTCCTAAACTGCAGCGAAAGTATGGACGTCCAGGCTAAATATCCGAATCAACAAGTCAGCTCATAACAAGGTCTATCGGTTCTGGCGCGACAAGCCTGGCAGTGGAGGCGGCTGGTCTGCTTCGTAATAGTGAGATCACAGACATCCATGCAAGCACCATGTGTAACGGACCGTTTCAGCAGACAAGGGGTTAAAATCCGTTTAGGCGATAAGCCCCTTTCTGAGAGACAGGTACAGCTACTGCAGGATACACCAAACTCCCGAACTGGATACAAAATAGCACTCCAAACTGGAACCTCACGAATAGCTGCTAGCAGACGAACAGGAATCAGCTTACACTCCTGGCAATCAGTCCCTAACAGCATACAGCGGATCCCCTCAATAACGAGACAAGGCTCCGTGTTGAGGGTCAAGCAGTGGTCTGAGGTGCTGGCACACCCAGCCTGGTTTTTATTACAGTCTTTTCAAATACAGGACCGCCCACAGGGAGGTATAAAACAACCAATCACATATCAGTTACATCCCACATATTCCCTCCCCTTATCCTGAGAGGAAACTCAATTACACATACAGTTAAAACATACTTTCTACCTAACTTTCATAACTCTAAAACCATACATCACATTCACATAAAAATTACATATTCACAATCAATCCATTCAGGGGAACAACATATTACAAAATGGCATGAATCAGACCAGGGGTTGAAAAGTTAGTAAAAGTATCTTTTGGGCCCTGGCTGGCAGCATGGCAATCTGGCTCAAGCAGGTTTTACAGAGACAATACATCCCCACAATGCATCATGGTTTCCTCCTCTCTGCCCTGGAGACACCCGAGGCGTAATCCAATTATGTCTCAAGACAAAGAGAAATCACCAATACACACGTGGGGACAATGGAACAGACATCACTTACTCAAACATACAATGTCCCACCCTTTACAATACACATAGACATTTAACACATTCCCAGACAGCTCAAGTCTGAGTGCATATTATTAGGTGAATGGCACTCAGACAACATGAATACAGTAAAATGAGCTAACTGGGTACCCTCACATAACATACAATACAATTACACAGACAGATGGTTCTGTCACACATCTCAAAACCCCACATGTCCCCATATGGCTTGGATCTGAGCGCTCAGATGCCACAAACACAGTCAAATCGCCATGGGGTTTAAGTTTTGCATGGGCTGATGAGAGGGCCCATAATCCTGGGGCAAGAGGCTGATAAACAGGCCTCTCCAAAACCCAGTGGCGAGGTTGGTTTCGCCACACATCCCCCCTCCCCCCCAGGGAAGACTAACCAGATACCTGACCTCACGCCGGTCGGTACCTGAGTTAGTCTGGCAGCCCACCCACAACCCAATACTGGACCTGTTGCATTTGGTAGCCTGTCTCTGTCCAGTGAGTCCACCAAGGTTATGCTGGAAGCTGGCACTCCCGGTCTCTGTGTTGCTCCCTGGCTTAGAGTCTGGCTGTTGGAGGGGGGGACGGACTGTCTCTACCCCCTGTGCCATAGGTGCAGAGACCACGGTCCCATCTGCACTGTTGTGGGGGTTACTGTCTCCCCCTGGTGCGTTAAGCTGCCGCTGGGGAGAGGGGGTAACGAGCTCCTCTCCCATACATACTTCCAGCTGCTGGGGAGGGCAACCGACCGTCTCCGCTCCCAATACAGTGTCCTGCTGCTGGGGAAAGGAGACTGGGCTCTCTATTCCCTGCTGGACACTCTGCCGCTGGGGAATGGAGACTGGGCTCCCAATTCCCAAAAAATCACTCTGCTGCTGGGGGGCAGGAACAACTACCTCTGCCCCCTGTAACTCAGCCTGCCGCTGGGGAGGGAGGACGCTGCTCTCCTCTCCCTGCATTTCACACTGCCTTCCCGGCATATCACTCTGCTGCTGGGGGGCAGGAACAACTACCTCTGCCCCCTGTAACTCAGCCTGCCTCTGGGGAGGGAGGATGCTGCTCTCCTCTCCCTGCACTTCACACTGCCTTCCCGGCATATCACTCTGCTGCTGGAGGGCAGGAACAACTACCTCTGCCCCCTGTAACTCAGCCTGCCGCTGGGGAGGGAGGATGCTGCTCTCCTCTCCCTGCACTTCACACTGCCGCTGGGGAATGGAGACTGGGCTCCCAATTCCCTGCAGGACCGGTGGAGAGACCTCGGTCCCATCTCTACCGGCCACCTGGGGTCCTTCCCAGTAACACTCTACAATATCTGCCCAGCTGAATGGGTCTGGATCTGGGTCTGTCACCTTACCGTCCTGCTGAGCCTTCTCAATGGAGTGGAAGAGATCTTGGTAGTCCTGCTCCAGTTCCCACTCCACGGTTGCTAGGTGAGCCAGGTCTTGCTCTACTTCATGGGGGTCATCCCACTCATGCCTAGCCTCCCTCTCATAGAAAATGTCCTGAAGTCTGGACTGTGCAGGGCTCCCGAAGTCAAGCTCTGCAAAGGACTCCCATAACAAGCCAGGACCATCAAATGCCTCTCCCTCTGGCTTGTCATGTTCGGCTGTCCAGGGTATATACTGTGCCATATACCACCAAAGCGCCTGGTAGGCATCCTCCAGCCATAGCTCCTGCCATACCCGTTGCTCTAGATCCTTCACCCATTCCTCCAGGGGCTGCTCTCCCAGGAAGGGCATCCGCAGGGCCACTTGCTTCTGCAACTTCTGCTCTTCACTGGGGAGACTCTCACCCCGCTGGTATTGTACACTATCCAGGGCCTGGTACCAGATGCCTTTCCTTAATGCATCCCGGCCATCCAGGTCCTCCTCCTCGTATAACACTGCTGGTTCCATCCTGTTGCTTTTAGGGTCGCTGTACTGGGACATGCGTTGCCTTTAAATTGTAGAATCCAAAAAAATGGTGTCTCCTGTAGCTGTCCTTCTGGCTGTAGGAACGATCCCGCTGCTTGCCACCAATGTAACGGCACGTTTCAGCAGACAAGGGGTTAAAATCCGTTTAGGCGATAAGCCCCTTTCTGAGAGACAGGCACAGCTACTGCAGGATACACCAAACTCCCGAACTGGATACAAAATAGCACTCCAAACTGGAACCTCACGAATAGCTGCTAGCAGACGAACAGGAATCAGCTTACACTCTCCTGGCAATCAGTCCCTAACAGCATACAGCGGATCCCCCCAATAACGAGACAAGGCTCCGTGTTGAGGGTCAAGCAGTGGTCTGAGGTGCTGGCACACCCAGCCTGGTTTTTATTACAGTCTTTTCAAATACAGGACCGCCCACAGGGAGGTATAAAACAACCAATCACATATCAGTTACATCCCACATATTCCCTCCCCTTATCCTGAGAGGAAACTCAATTACACATACAGTTAAAACATACTTTCTACCTAACTTTCATAACTCTAAAACCATACATCACATTCACATAAAAATTACATATTCACAATCAATCCATTCAGGGGAACAACATATTACAAAATGGCATGAATCAGACCAGGGGTTGAAAAGTTAGTAAAAGTATCTTTTGGGCCCTGGCTGGCAGCATGGCAATCTGGCTCAAGCAGGTTTTACAGAGACAATACATCCCCACAATGCATCATGGTTTCCTCCTCTCTGCCCTGGAGACACCCGAGGCGTAATCCAATTATCTCTCAAGACAAAGAGAAATCACCAATACACACGTGGGGACAATGGAACAGACATCACTTACTCAAACATACAATGTCCCACCCTTTACAATACACATAGACATTTAACACATTCCCAGACAGCTCAAGTCTGAGTGCATATTATTAGGTGAATGGCACTCAGACAACATGAATACAATAAAATGAGCTAACTGGGTACCCTCACATAACATACAATACAATTACACAGACAGATGGTTCTGTCACACATCTCAAAACCCCACATGTCCCCATATGGCTTGGATCTGAGCGCTCAGATGCCGCAAACACAGTCAAATCGCCATGGGGTTTAAGTTTTGCATGGGCTGATGAGAGGGCCCATAATCCTGGGGCAAGAGGCTGATAAACAGGCCTCTCCAAAACCCAGTGGCGAGGTTGGTTTCGCCACACCATGCAATTCACAGTCTGGAATGGTGGCCCAAAAAAAAGTGAAGAAGCCTTAACTTCAATATCGTCATAAGAAGCGTCGGCTCCAGTTTTCAAAAAAGTATAGTGGACAGTAGAAGATTGGAAATGGGTGAGTTGGAGAGATGAGACATAAGTCGAGACTGGGCTCTGATGGGTGCAAATGGGTCAGGAAGAAACAAGGGAACATGGGGCTAACTGACGTCCAGTGGAGGAAGCCTGATGATATGGGGTTGTTTCACAGCCAAAGGCGTTGGATACTTGACGAGGATCAATGGTGGTCTCACTGCTGAGCTAAATGTGAGTATCGTACAAGACGAGTTATTTCGTACAGTCGAATACTACGGGTATGAATAGGATGTTCCAGCAGGACAACGACCTGAAGCATACGCCAAGATTGGGGAGGAAATGGTTGAATGGCAATGAAGTAGAGGTGCTTGATTCATCCCCAGACCTCAACTCAATTGAACACTTGTCTGTAGAGTTGAAGAAAAGCTGTATTTGTACCCAAGTGAGTCAACCAGTATGCACCAACATTGGGAACGTGTAGAAGAGAACTGGGAACAGATTTCGGTCAAGACATGCTTAAATCTGATCAAGAGCATGCCCAGAAGGATTCAGTCCGTGCTGAAAGCCAAAGGTGGATTTACAAAATACTAACAAAATAGTAAAAATAAAATGTTGCATTTTAGGAGCAAAACAGTAACAATGCAGTTACATGACACGAATCTGTATAACTCATCATATGCTAAATAGCTGTTCAATTTATGTATGATATAGCCAAGATGACTGTCTATAAAATTATGGGAGTCTCACGTTCAAAGCTGTAGTGGATGGTGAGATATGGAGCCTGAAAGTCAAAAGTTCAAAACATTGTTACCCTTTTGCTTGTCAGTGTAAATTAGTGTTATACGTGTTTTCATGCATGTTTATGTTATGTATATACTGTATTGTGGTTTTATTTTGTCCCCCAGTTTGTGCACCTTGTGGTATAGTAGGCTGGCAGGCCGCAGTATGCAGCAGAGCTGATGTACCCTGAGGAAGTAGCGGGATAGCAGGACTGATAGTTTCCTGGCCACCAACTTGCAGGAGGAGGTTCTGGCATCAGCATGGGACAAGGAAGCATTGCATGAGGCGTATGAGGATGTGAGATTGAGAAACAGCTCTCATTGTTTGAACACTGTTTGTGTGTGGATTAAATTAAATGTTCTGGACTGACGTTCTGCTGTTTGGCCACAAGATGCT